>NC_057737.1:11100734-11137078 GCF_004010195.1 Chiloscyllium plagiosum | reverse complement strand
AGCAGATACGACGGAGGCGGAGGAATTGGGAATACAGAATGGCATTTTTGCAGGAGGTAGGGTGGGAAGAGGTGTAATCCAGGTAGCTGTGGGAGTCGGTGGGTTTGTAGAAAATGTCAGTGTCAAGTCGGTCGTTATTAATGGAGATGGAGAGGTCCAGGAAGGGGAGGGAGGTGTCAGAGATGGTCCAGGTAAATTTAATGTCAGGGTGGAATGTGTTGGTGAAGTTGATGAATTGCTTAACCTCCTCGCGGGAGCACGAGGTGGCGCCAATGCAGTCATCAATGTTGCGGAGGAAGAGGTGGGGAGTGGTGCCGGTGTAATTACGGAAGATCAACTGCTCTACGTAGCCAACAAAGAGACAGGCATAGCTGGGGCCCATACGTGTGCCCATGGCTACCCCTTTGGTCTGGAGGAAGTGGGAGGATTCAAAGGAGAAATTGTTAAGGGTGAGGACCAGTTCGGCCAAACGAATGAGAGTGTCGGTGGAGGGGTACTGTTGGGAACGTCTGGAGAGGAAAGCCATTCTGAAGAACCAAAGCAAATTCTGCAGCAGAGATTTTTAATCCTGCCCTCCCCACCTGAAAGGGTCAGCATGGTGATAATATAGTGAATATGGAGTGATAGTTTTACGATCTATTGCTGTCAGATATCCATTCACATTCCGTGAATGGATATCTGACAGCAATAGATCGTAAAACTCAAGCAAAACTCAATAGATCGAACAACTCAAGCAAAACTTCAAGAGATGTAGGAACAGGATTGAAGCAAAACTTTGACTTTTTAAAAAAATCCTGTGCAGGGAACTCAAAATTAAATGTGTCATTTTATTGATTATCTGAAAAATAATTGAAACACCATCAAAATCCCAAGACCATGCACATATATTCATCTTAATACCTGAAAGCATTAAGTCATCGAATTGCTGCTTATGGCTAGCAGCCAGATTTTCTGCTGAGGTGGCGAACCAATTAAATTATAATTTTATATTCAAAGTAATTAAGCTACTGGGACAGTTAGTGCTAAATAAATTAGAAGGCGAATAATTCAGAATTCTTTACTGAGCATTAATTTTATTGCAGTCTCCTCGGTAATAGATTGGGCTTGAAAATAAACAAAATTATCTAGTGGCACATGCCAACACTCCAGTAATAGGTCAACATGGCGTTGCTGGGCTCCTTGGCACTACAGAGTAACTGGCTTGAGTTATTGGAGTTGGAAACAACTTACATTTTTTGTATTCTCTGGCCTCACAGCTGACTTTGCCCAGCAGATTCTGATATCTCATGTGAGAGCATGCTTCAGGTGTAATGATAGATTTGGTATATGTTCCACTGTCTTGGGTGTGGGTAATGGCACCTCTCCTTTGGTTCAATCTGTTTTCTCAGGTTTATGGTGAATGCGGGAATATTTGTGGATACAAGGAGGCTGCTACCCATCCTCTATCCTTGACAGGGTCTAAGGACCTATTTAGTTTACAGTGATGAGGGGGGGTGCCGGTGTTGGACTGGGGTGGACAATGTTAAAAATCACACAACACCAGGTTATAGTCCAACAGGTTTATTTAGAAGTTCTAGCTTTCAGAGCGCTGCTCCTTCATCCTGAGTTTTAACTCAGTTTACAGTGGTAGATGAGGAACTACTAGTGAGTTCTTAATTTAGCAGGAATTGGGTGAATATTACAATTTATTTTGAGAGGACCTGAATATAAAACTAGTGAGGTTACACAAAGGACTGGGGAGACCGTGTTTGGAATATTGTATTCAAGTTTGCTCTCTTTATTTAAGGAAGAATGCATTAGAAACCATTCGGAGAAGGTTTACCAGAGTAACACTTGGAACGGATGAGTTGTTTCATGAGGAAATGTTGGACAGTTTAAATTGTATCCACTGAATTTTGGAAAAATGAGTGTTCACTTAATTAGAGTCGTAGAGTCTCAGAGATATACAGCACAGAAACAGACCCTTTGGTCCAACTAGTCCATGCCGACCAGATAACTCAACCTAATCTTGTCCATTTTCATGGCTTCTCACTGAAGATTTCAAAGAAAGACTAGGAAAGAAGAAAGACTGCTTATAACTTCTTTTATACTTATCATCTGAGCTTCAAACTGCTAGGATTCTACACTCTAAATCTCCTCCAGTGTCTAAAGCTGAAGGCAACGAAGACGTTCGGCAACAGATTAAATTATTTGTGCAGCATTGACTGTGCCCTGCCCTGTACCTGGTGCTGCTGATGCACATTTATTTAAGGTTCTGGAGGAAAAGGTGAAAAATATCATTTTCAAGGTCCGTAAAAGCCACATGGGAGAGGTATTGCTAAAGCTAACATTAACCCCTGAACACTGGGAAAAGTTTATGGTAATAAATGATGCTTTCACAAATGAGTAAGAGGTGTGCAGAAGAATGTTAATCAAACATATAGATGTGACTATCCAGTTATTTGGGTGGTCAGACAACACCAAGGCAAATACAGATAATATGGCAAAGGTGCATCAACCAAAAAGGCACACTTTGTCCCACTTCTTGGCAGCCCGTGAGGAATTATCCAGGATTTAATTGAAACATAGGAAATCCTGAGTGGTCTTGACAGGATAGATGTGAAAAGGATGTTTCCTTGGGAGAATCTAGAATGAGGGAATCATTATTTAAACATAAAAGGTTTTCCATTTAAGATACAAATGCGGAGTTTATTTTTCTCACAGACGGTATTGAGACTTTGGAACTCTCTACAAAGATATAGGTAAATAGATTCTTGATAAACAAAGTGCTGAAAGACGATCCTGGGTAGGGAGGAATGCAAAGTAACCACATCATCCATGACCTTACTAAAAGGCAGAGCAAGCTTGAGGGACCAAATATCTTAATCCTACTGCTAATGCAGATGTTAAAGTTCATTGATGGCGGAGGGATGCAGGCCAACCAGGAAAACATTGCAACAATTGCACCTGGAGGTGACAGAAACAAATTGAGGATTTCCATGGAGGTTAGGCAACATTATTAAAGGTAGTAGTTCAAGAAAGTAGCTCACCGCACCTTCTTAATGGCATCCTGAGACAGGCAATAAATGCAGGCCCAGCCAGTGATGCTCACATCCCTTAAGTGAATCTTTAGAAAGTGTAAGCTGTATTTGTGAGAGAGGGAATATGGTTTGGAACCAGCTTGGGACTTACACTGCAATGAGAATGGGCTCAAAAGAGCACGATGTGATTCTCAGAGTTGTACTGAGGTTTGGTTTCAGCAGAAAGGGTGAAATAACAGAGTTAGCTGGATGGACAATCTCAGCATTAGTGACAAACAAGTCCATGAAGTTCTGGCATTTGATGGAGAGAGGACAGAGGAGATAGGCTGGTAGATACAGACCAATAGACAGATGGGAAAATGCACAAATACAAAGGAACCTCGATTTTCCAGCATTCAATTAACCAAAATTTGGATCATCCAAACATGATCGCAAGTCCCGATGCGTGACCAACTCTGTTATCTGGCATCGATTATCTGGTATTCAATTAACCGAGTGAAATACTCTCCACCCATGTCCTTCAGATATTCGAATTTCCTCTGTAGATTGAAAGGCAAGATGATAAGTAGACCAATTAAAAAAAAAGATGGATTCAGATGGCATAAATGAACAATGCAGTGACTCCACACAGAACTCACAATGCTGCATATTATAGCAGACATTTATCCTGAAGCCAACAGATTTTGATATTGATGAAATAGAGCCTTGAACTTACACCCAGTCTTATCTATGAATATGCAAATTAGACAATTGTACTATTAATTCTTAAAATAATCACAAAGTGCATAAAAGAACTGTGGCCTGAATGTCTCATGAAAATGTAAAGAAATTAAATTTCAAAGAAACCTAATCTGGACTTTGAGCTCTATCTGCATAATAATAGATTAATTTAATTAGTGATTCATAATACAAATCAGGCTTTGAATCCCTATCCCTTGAAAAGGTTGGTTTGCTCCCTCTGAGTGTACAAGACACACAGTAGTGGATAGTTGCATTCTAACATGGGACCTGGCATGAAAGCTGCGTAAATCATCCTATTCCCAACCTTCCCTGGAATTGAGAATGGGCCCTTCCAATTACTGTTTCCTTTTACCACAGAACAACGGTGGGGTCAGGGTGTTTGTGTATGCGAAGTAACATGAATGTAGGATATTAACCTGCACCTGACTGAAACCCTTACTCCAACTTCACTGTTGGTATCCATGATTTGAAATATTTGACCAAGTTAAAAGGACAGGAAGGATGGAACTGAAATATCGTCGTGATAAAAGATCTTATTGAGACAGTAAACTGGGGCATGCAGCCTGTATAGTTTAGGGGTATTCAAATGATGTACCTCAGCCCAGTCTGACCTCAGTGTATTGAATACTGTATAGGTGTCAAGTAGAAGCCTTCTACAGCACTGCCATATTTTCCATTAATGTGCAGGAATTCCACAATATCATTACAGCAAAAAGTACCTGAAATATTCGGCAGCTCCATGAGAGAAATGGAGTTATGTTGCAGATAAATGATCTCTCATCGAAAGAATAGGGTCACTTAAAGATCAGCAAGGCCGTCTATGTGTGAAACCGCAGGAGATGGGTAAGATGCTAGATGAGTATTTTGCATCAATCTCTGCAGTGGAGAAGGATGTGGAAGATATAGAATGTGGGGAAATAAATAGCAGCATCTTAAAAGCTGTCTATGGTGCTGGATGTCTTAAAACGCATAAAGATGGATAAATCTCCAGGGCCTGATCAGGTGTATTGTAGAACTCTATGGGAATGAGGGATGAGACTGCTGGGCCCCTTGCTGATTTATTTGTATTATCGATAGTCACAGGTAAAGTGCCAGAGGACTGGAGGTTGGATAACATTGTGCCACTTTTAAGAAAAGTGGTAAGAAAAAGCCCCAGGGAACTATAGACCAATGAGCCTGACATTGGTGGTGGTCAAGTTGTTGGAGGGAATCCTGAGGGATAGGATTTACACGTATTTGGAAAAGCAAGGACTGATTAGGGATAGTCAACATGGCTTTGTGGATGGGAAATTGTTCCCACTAACTTGATTGAATTTTTTGAAGAAGTAACAAAGAGGATTGATGAGGGCAGAATGGTTGATGTGATCTATATGGATTTCAGTAAGGCATTTAACAATGTTTCTCATGGTAGACAGGTTAGCAAGATTAGGTCTCATGGGATATGGAGAGAACTAGCAATTTGGAAATAGAACTGGCTTGAAGGTAGAAGGCAGAGGGTGGTGGTGGAGGGTTGCTTTTCAGACTGGAGGCCTGTGACCAGTGGCGTACTGCAAGGATCAGTGCTGGATCCACTGCTTTTCGTCATTTATATAAATGATTTGGATGTGAACTTAGGAGGTACAGTTAGTAAGTTTGCAGATGACACTAAAATTGGAGGTGTAGTGGACAGCGAAGAAGGTTACCTCAGAATACAACGGGATCTTGATCAGATGGGCCAATGGGCCGAGGAATGGCAGATGGAGTTTTATTTAGATAAATGGAAGGTACTGCATTTTGGAAAGGCAAATCAATGCAGGACTTGTACACTTAATGTCCTAGGCTGTGTTGCTGAACAAAGAGACCATGGAGTGCAGGTCCATAGATCCTTGAAAATGGAGTTGCAGGCAGATAGGATGATAAAGAAGGTGTTTTGTATGCTTTCCTTTATTGATCAGAGCATTGAGAATAGGAGTTGGGAGGTCTTGTCGCTGCTTACAGACACTTATTAGGTCATTTTTGGAATACTGCATACAATTCTGCTCTCCCTGCTATTGGTAAGATGTCGTGAAACTAGAAAGGGATCAGAAAAGATTTACAAGAATGTTGCCAGAGTTGGAAAGCTTGAGCTATACAGACAGGCTGAATAGGCTGGGGCGATTTTCCCTGGAGTGTCGGAGGCTAAGGGGTGACCTTATAGAAATTTATAAAATCATGAGGGGCATGATATGGAGGTACTGGTATTGGACTGGGGTGTACAAAATTAAAAATCACACACCACCAAGTTATACATGAGGGGCATGAATACTGTAAATAGACAAGGTCTTTTCCCTGCGGTGGGGGAGTCCAAAACTAGAGGACACAGGTTTAAGGTAAGAGTGAAAAGATAACAAAATGGATCTAAGGGACAACTCTTTCAAGCAAACAATGCTGCAAATACGGAATGAGCTACCAGAGGAAGTGGTGGAGGCTGGTACAATTACAACATTTAAAAGGCACCTGAATGGGTATATGAACAGGAAGATTTTAGAGGTATATGGGCCAAATGCTGGCAAATGGGACTAGATTTACGTAGGATATCTGGTCGGCATGGACAAGTTGGACTGAAGGGTCTGTTTCCATGCTGTATATCTCTATGACTCTACAATGCTGGGCGTCACGGGACCGGGGTTTGATTCCACCCTCACGCAAATGTCTGCGTGGAGTTTGCACATTCTCCCTGTGCCAGCGTGGGTTTCCTGTGGGTGCTCTAGTTTCCTCCCGCAGTCCAAAGACGTGTAGGCAAGGTGGGTTAGCTATGGTAAATGCAGGGTTACTGGGATAGGGTAGGGGGTGGGTTAGAACAGGATGCTCTTCAGAGGGTCAGCGTGGACTCATTGGGTCAAATGGCCTGCTTCCACTATGTAGGGATTCTATGAACTAGAAAGATTAGAGATGCAACAGGTTTTAAGAAAGCACAGAGGCAGAAAAAGAGAAGAAAATAACTAAATACAAGGTTTATGATCAGATAGAAGGTTACAAAGTCTAACAGGATAACAGTGCAAATCAAATAAGGGTGGGAATAGATGTAGGAATACAATAATTTAGCTTAAAATTGTATTCTTCACAGGAACCAATCCAAAGTTACGCCCTGCTTCCAAACAGAATTGTTTTCCCATTTTGCATTGAGTTGGAGCTTGATCAAAAGCTTATTCCCTCCATCTTTTGAGAATCTCCACAGGGTGAGGGGGTCCAAAACTACAGGGCATAGGTTGAAGCTGAGAGGGGAAAGATTTAAAGGGGAAAGTGGGCGGCACGGTGGCACAGTGGTTAGCACTGCTGCCTCACAGCGCCAGAGACCCGGGTTCAATTCCCGCCTCAGGCGACTGACTGTCTGGAGTTTGCACATTCTCCCCGTGTCTGCGTGGGTTTCCTCCGGGTGCTCCGGTTTCCTCCCACAGTCCAAAAATGTGCAGGTCAGGTGAATTGGCCATGCTAAATTGCCCGTAGTGTTAGGTGCAGGGGTAAATGTAGGGGAATGGGTCTGGGTGGGTTGCGCTTCGGCGGGTCGGTGTGGACTTGTTGGGCCGAAGGGCCTGTTTCCACACTGTAAGTAATCTAATCTAATCTAAAAAGAATCTGAATGTTAACTTTTTCACGTAGACAGTGGTGCATGTATGGAATGAGCTGCCAGAGAACGTGGTTGAAGCTGGTACAATTGCAACATTTAAAAGGATGGGTTTATGAATAGGAAGGATTTAGAGGAATAGGGGCCAAATGCTGGCAAATGGGACGAAGTCAGATTGGAATGTCTGGTCAATGTGGACAAGTTGGACCGAAGGGTCTGTTTCCATGCTGTATAACTCTTTGACTCTATAACTTCTGACTTGCAGACGCAGGTATTGGACTGAGGTGTACAAAGTTAAAAATCACACACCAGGTTATAGTCTAACAGGTTTACTTGGAAACATTAGCTTTCGGAGCACTGCTCCTTCATCAGGTGATAGTGGAGAACAAGATTGTAAGACACAGAATTTATAGCAAAACTTTTGATATAACATTGTAAACTTTTGCTATAAATTCTGTGTCTTACAATCTAATTCTCCACAATCACCTAATGAAGGAGCAGTGCTCCGAAAGCTAGTGCTTCCAAATAAACCTTTGGACGATAACCTGGTGTGTGATTTTTAACTCTATAACTTTTGGCAACAAACGTGAAACTCCTTTTCCCAGCTATGCCAAGGTAAATCTCCCAGTGTCCTTAAAGCTCTACAGGCCCCTTCTCTTTGATCAGGGAACCAGCTGTCAACACCAAATTCTCCCTCAATTTCTCTCAATCTCTATTTCTCTTAAGACTCTGAGTCATTAATTCTTCAAAAAGCTAGGCAGGGCTGCTTCAGCCTTTGTGTTGAGGTGTGAAACCTAGCACTGGGATTTTAACTAGGACTTGACTGGGCCCCCAGTTCCCATGGCAACCAGGTCACATTGGTTTATCATTGGGATCATATTCAGATGTCCCTCTCCACTATTGCATTTCACCGTGATTTAAAAGAGTTTAAAATATACCGTCTGATAAGTCATAATACTGATAACATTTGTCATGAGTCATATTTAAAAGGATGGGATCCAGATTTTACCCTACATCAAACAGGATATTGATGATAGCTGTCAAAGAAAATTGAATACCTGCCTTCTCAAGAGAATGAAATTTGTGAGATATTAGGAGCAGTACCGGATTGTTCAGATGCAGGCTGATGAAGTAATTCTCCTTAAAGTAGGTCTGTAACCTGAGTGGACTCTGACCAGAGTTGACTGGATGGGATGAATAGCCTTTTCCCGCTCTGGAATCTCTCACATTCATATTTGTTGCTGATAGCCTTGCATTAAAAATGACAAACAGCAGTGGTCCCAAAACAGATCTTTGTGGCACATCACTAGTAACTGGACTCCAGGTTGAATATTTTCCATCAATCACCACTCGCTGCCTTCTTTCAGAAAGTCAGTTTCTAATCCAAACTGCTAAATCACCCTCAATCCCATGCCTCTGCATTTTCTCCAACAGTCTACCATGTGGAACTTTATCAAAGGCTTTATTGAAGTCCATGTATACCACATCAACTGCCCTACCCTCATCTACATGCTTGGTCACCTTCTCAAAAAAATCAATGAGGTTTGTGAGACACGACCTGCCCTTGACAAAACCATGTTGACTACTTGAAATCAAATTATTGCTTGCTAGATGATTTATAAATCTTATCTCTTATAATCCTTTCCAAAACCTTTCCTACAACAGAAGTAAGGCTTACTGGTCTATAATTCCCTGGGTCATCTCTAATGCCCTTCTTGAGCATGGGCACAACATTTGCAATCCTCCAGTCCTCTGGTACTAAGCCTGTAGACAATGACGATTCAAAGATCAAAGCCAAAGGCTCTGCTATCTCCTCCCTAGCTTCCCAGAGAATCCTCGGATAAATCCCATGCAACCCAGGGGACTTGTCTACTTTCACTCCTTCTAGAATTCATAACACCTGTTCATAACTAACCTCAATCCTTTCTAGTCTAATATCCTCGTACCTCATTCTTCTCTACAATATTCTCCTTTTCCTGAGTAAAAACTGATGAGAAATGTTTGTTTAGCACCTCTCCGATCTCCACAAGGTCCACACTCAACTTCCCACTTCTGTGTGTTCTGGGTGTTATGGAGTGTGGTTAACTGAAATAAAGCCTCATTAAAGGTGTGGACTTTGACTCAGTTTAAATACAGTTATCCTCTAGTTTATAACAGCCCAATGAACAAATGGGGAAAAAAAACCATGTGTTTGCTGACGAATGGGAAGTAGAATACAATCTTGCTCAAATTTGGTTACAAGCCAATGGAAGTTCAGTTACATAACTTCTGACATTGCCAAATGCAAGTGTACAAAATGATGATCAAAGATGTTTTCAGTCTTGACGCATGAACACTTTTTTTCTTCATTCTCTATCTTATCTGATTTACAGCCAAGTTGAGGGAGAGATATGAATGCCAAGTAAGATTGAGAGCAAACACAAATGTCCATCACTTACAACTTTGGCCTTTACTGTGCTTTATGAATATTACTTACATGATAGCTGTATTTATTACAATGCTGTTCTCCTTAAAAACTTATGACTGTTGTTTTAATTTGGATTATTAATACAGGCTCACCAGTGTAGTTGATGCCCACTCTAAGATGTAGCGGGCAGTTGTCAGTCTTAATGGTGTCAGTAACGGTGCAACCTGGTGCACACTGGAAGGTACTGACAGAGGGATGATATTTCTCAGTCTTTTATTGACAACCTTACTGTCAATTGTTTTATAATGCTGAGGCCCAACTAGGCTAGGTCTCTTACTTTGCTTTGTTTAAGTGTTTGGACAATTCAATATTCTAATCCTGCAAAATAGTTTCAAGTTTCAAAGACAACAAGCTGTCACCGAAAGTGTTTGATTCAGTCACTGTCAATCCGATGTTCTCAGTTCAGAAACAGCAGTCATTTTGCATGTGATCTGCAAGGCCATTCTCATAGAAAAGCTGAAAAATGTGTTGCTGGAAAAGCACAGCAGGTCAGGCAGCATCCAAGGAGCAGGAGAATCAACATTTCGGGCATAAGCCCTTCTTCAGGACATTCCTGAAGAAGGGCTTATGCCTGAAACGTCAATTCTCCTGCTCCTTGGATGCTGCCTGACCTGCTGCGCTTTTCCAGCAACACATTTTTCAGCTCTGATCTCCAGCATCTGCAGTCCTCACTTTCTCTTGCATTCTCATATAAAAGTAAACTTGGTGTATTCAGTCCCTACTTGGAGAAGGTGTTAAGTTCTGAAAGGGTTAATGCTAAGTTGTACATTAAGCACCGCCCAACATGAGGATATTATGCAGATATTGGTGTGAGAACAGTTTGGGATCTCAAAGGAGATGGACCAGGTTTCCCTCATATACTTAGGAATGATGTCTGTCTTACGAAGTCAATTTGTACTTGATGACTGTCATGCAATAAACTAAGTCTAGTTCAAGACAAAAGCATCTTATTATTAGACTACCAAGTGTTTTTTCTCCACCACACTAGACTCCAGCCATGAAGCTCTCACAGTAAAAGGACCATAGCAATCCAATCTACCTGATGCACCTTTCAGCAAGGTGACTATGGTACGGTTCCATCCTACAACACCTGTAAAGCAGCATCAGAAGCTGAATAGAAACACAGATTGGGGGTACGCTGCCGCTAATTCTTTCTTCCTTCTGTGCAGAGATCCGGTTTCTCTGCTCATATTGTGTAAAAGAAATTAGAAGTCATGCAGTTGGAGGATGATTGAGCATGCGCAGAGGGTTTCCCAGTGGCCTTAGCTAAAAGGGAACGTTGGTTATGGCATCTCCACCCACTGTCCAAACATTTCTATAAGAGCTGTCAGCTCTTTGCAGCTGACGACAGAGAGAATTGGCTCATTCTTAGTCTGGACTGGGTTATAATCCAACGCTAGAGGTTAAAGCACTGTGTTTAAAATTTGTCCGACAGTGAGAAATGGTCGCGAATGAATTGATAACCTGTTTCCCGGACCTTATTGCATCGGCTTCCAATGAAATTAGGAAAGATATAAAACAGGCTGCCAACATGGTATTTCTCATTTCATGCAATTGCTCAAAGTCAATACTTATCTCACTGTGTCACCCAACCCATATTCCTGAGTTTCTTAAATATTCAGCAGAAATGTTTGCCGCAGAACATGCTGAAGGAACCAATGCAGTAAAAGAGGCTGAGTTACAGCTTACCCTTAATGACTTAGTTTGGTTTCTTTGGGTGGAATGCAAGTCTATGAAGAGAGTCCCTGATTTATGACCATCCTACTTATGAACGTTCGTACTTATGAACGTGATCCCATACAGGGATGTACTTTTAAAGACCTGACATTTGGTCGTTTCCTGTACTGACAAACGGCTGTGTCACTCATGAATGGACTCCAGAATGGGACCTGTTCACAGCTTGAGGACTGCTTGTTCAATTTGTGGGACCAATGTCCGGAGGTTACTCTGAAGCTTTCCTGTGTGAAGTAACCAAACAGCAGTGACCTAGAGCAGTACTGGCAAGACAACAGCAATCATTGTTGGAATAGATTAAACTCATCCACCTTGGTAATCATTCACTTTCATATGTATGAGTTAGAGAATGGGGCGTCACAGTGATTCAATGATTGATTCATCCTTTGCTCAACAGGGATGACAATGATGTTGCTTTCATTGTTTAGTTGTAATTCTGTACTCCCACAATTCCTACAGGATGCTACAATGACTAGGAGCATGGGCCCGAGTATTGAGCTATAATATTTCAATCGTCTTCAATGTAACTGTGTAACAGAAAGTCCATGTCACCCTTAATATATGATGTGCCATTCAGATACGATTGGCCACTATTATGAATGCCTCAATGGGAAGGACTGTTTCCCCTTGTTTTCTATGCAACAGCTAATCAAAGTCAGCTTGCCGACCAATCAGCACATTTTTCTCCTGCAGTATAAATTGCTGTGATCATTTGAAATTTGACATTCTTGCATTTATCCTGATGGGAGCAAGATGAAAAGTTTCAGCAACATGTCTCTCTCTTCAATAATATTCAAGTTCTACCCAGTGACTGTTACATTTGTGGGGTTGGTATGGCACCAAATTTTATTTCATTTAGGAGCATCATTAAAACATTGAAATTACAGCACAGGTTGCAACCCTACCACCCACAGCTCATGAACTAAACCTTTCTCTCGAATTTACCTGCACCATTCCTGGAGCATTGTATCAAAGAAGAATACCACACAGAGAGGCCATCTGTCCCATTGAGCCTATTCCAACTCCTTTACATTCTTTCTTTTCAAATACTCATCCAATTTCATAACAACAATGTGCATCTATATAGCACCTTTAAAGTAGTAACACATCCCAAGGCACTTCAAAGTAGCGTTATCAAAGAAATATTGACAATGAGTCAAATAGGTTGGTAATAAATCAGATAACTAAAAACTTTGTCCAAGAGGTGGAGCAAATTAAATAGTGGGGTACAGACTTTAGAGAGGGAATTCCAAATGTTGGTGTCTAGGCAGCTGAAAGCAAGACTGTTAGTGGTGGGGTAATTACATTTTGATGCTAAATAAATAACTGTCTGTGATAAGGCATTACTGGTTCCAAAAACCTTCTAGCTGAGGAAAATTCTTTTAAGGTTCTTTGCTATTTCTTGGTGAGAATGCTATTTCTGTGTCAAATTGTCATCGACTTACCAGCCAGCAAAGAGGGGTGTGATGTAATACTTCGCTTGCCTAGATGGGGATAGTTCCAAAAGTAAACTCAAAAACACTTGAAGTCAAATAATTAGCACCAACTCCTACATTGCCTTCAGTATCCTACTTTTTTTGACTGCTGGTGTGTGCCATCTACAAGACACACTGTAGAAATTCAGGAAGACTCCTTTGAGAATGTCTTCCACACCCAAACAGATCAGCAAGTGCTTGACAGCGAACGACCTGCAAGTTCCCTTCCAAATCACACACAATCCTGACTCAGCAAAAATTCCCCAGGTAGAGAAGTTATGGTTATGGAACCTCAAAATCATTCAGGTCTTCAAGGTGAGTGTAGAATTGGAAGGGAATTCGAATTTCTGAATGGTTTTAAGAGGGCAATGAATGAAATGCTTTTGATTAATCATTGCTGGGTTGTGGGCATTGCTGGTATCAGGAGTATTTATTACTCCTCCCGAACTGCCTGTAAGAAGGTGATAATGAGCTCCTTTGCAGTGTTCCAGCACTAGTCAGACAGGTGCCACCCACAGTGCAGCTAAGTAAGGAGTTCCAGGATTTTGACCTAATTGGTATGAAGAAGCAGTGATGTACTTGACATTAAAGTGTTGCTGTGGTAAATTTTCGAGATCAATCTGTTACTGTAACTGATTCCACACTGAAAATAATGGCTAGGAGAACAAATTGAGTGATTGCTTTCCAGAACATTTCGGTTTAGTCCTACAAGTACGAAACTTAGCTTCTGGTCACCTGCCAAATTATTTCTCAGTTTCACTCCCACTCTGACCTTTCTCTTGTTGGCCTCCTACACTGTTCTAATGAAGCTCAACATAAACTCAAGGAACGCCACATTATCCGGGTATTAGACATTTTACTGCTTTCTGGATTCAACAATGAACCATTCAAATGAAATCCTCTTTGCTTTTCACATTTGCATCTCTCCTAGACATAGCCTTTGTTTCTTTCCTTATTTTTATTCACTCATGGGATGTGGGTGTCATTGGCAAGACCAGCATTTATTACTTCACCTTAATTGTCATTGAGAAGGTGATGGTTAGCTGTTTTCTTGAGTTGCTATGGTGTTTGGAGTGTAGGTACACCCACAGGCCTGTTAGGAAGGGATTTCCAGGATTTTGACCCAGTGACAATAAAGAATGGTGATATCGTTCCAGATTAGGAGTATGGAGGAGACCTTATAGGGATGGGGTCCCCATACATCTACAGGCCTTGTCATTTTGAGTGGTAGAGTTTGAGGGTTTGGAAGGTGCTGCTTGAGGATCCTAGGTCAGTTGCTGCAGTGCATCTTGTAGACGGTCTGCCGATGGTCTGCAGTGAAGTGAGTGAATGTTGAAGGTGATAGGTGGGATGTCAAGCAGGTTGCTCTGTCCTGGACAGTGTTATGTTTCTTGAGCATTGTTGGAGCTGTTGCAAGTGGAACATGCCTTGTACCTTGTAGATGGTGGACAGGCTTTGGGGAAGCAGGAGGTGAGTTACTTGCTGCAGATTTCTGAGTGTTTCACCTGCTTCTGTTGTGATTGTATTTATAATGCTGTTCTAGCTCAGTCACTGGCCTTTCCCCAGGACGCTGCTAGTCGTGTCCCAGTGACAGTAATGACTTTGAATGTCATGAGGAGATGGTTAGGTTCTCACTTGTTGGAGACAGCCATTGCCTGGCATTGTACAACCCGAATATTACTTGTCTCTAAGAACCAAAAGAACTGGAGATGCTGTAAATCAGAGACTAAAACAGAAATTGCTGGAAAAACTCAGCAGTCTGGGAGCATCTGCAGACAGAAATCAGAGTTAACATTTAGGGTCAAGTGACCCTTCCTCAGAACTCAGGGGTTCAGGTATTCTGAAGAAGGGTCACTCAATCTGAAACGCTAACTCTGATTACTTCCCACTTATCAGACTATGCATAAACGTTAATCAGGTCCCACTGCATATGGATGCAGACTGTATCAGAAGTAATGGTGCTGAACATTGTGCAAACCATCAACAAACAGCCCCATTTCTAACATTATGATGGAGGGACGTTCACTGCCAGTGGAACAGGACATAGCCAGCGATGGTGCTGTCGGTGTCAGTGTCGCTGTCTGTAAGATATGATACCATAAATATATTATGCAAAGCTCTTCCGAATTTGGCACAAGTCCCCAGATGTTAGTAAGGAGAACTTTTCAGGTTTGATTTGGCTGGGTTTTCTGTTTTTGTTTCCTATGCCTGGGCTGGTCTGACCAGTTTTATTCCTTTCGCCGGGCTTTGTAGCAGTTCGAATACGCTGCACTCTGGTCCATTTCAGAGGGCAGTTTAGAGTCAACTACATTGTTATGGGCCTGGAAACCAGACTGGGCTTTATGATAGTCATTTCATAGTTACTATTGGCCTAACCTTTCATTCCCGATTTATTCATTTAAATGCCGTCTTATTGCCTGGTGTAATGGGTGCCACACAGCATTAGCCTGGGTCTCTGGATTTCCAGTTCAATGCCATTGTCACTATATCATTGCCAGCTCGGATGGCATTAACTCTGTTTCTCTCTTCACAAATGCTGCCAGATCTGCCAAGTGTTCCTAATGTTTTCTGTTACATTTCAGAATTTTAGCATCCTGAGCAATTTGCACTTCCACTATTTTAGCAGGTTCTGTATTTGTGAAGTGATACAGTGACAAATTTTATCCAGTAAAATTGTTCCTGTGTGGCTAACTATGATAGATTCTGTGCAATAGACTCAACAGAATCTGAACAGCGAACTGTTCCTGTGAAAATTCTATGCAGTAACCCATTACAGTGCAGTTTCTGTAGCGTTGAACTGTTACTGTGACATTCAATCATTATTGTGAAGGAATGCAGTAAGGTGTCTTTGTGACAAAATCTCTCTAGTCAGTGATAACAGATTCTGCGTAGCATAAAGTTATTGAAACAAATTCTATTCGGTAAACTATTACTGCTGCAAACATAAACACTACCTTATTTACTAAAGAAATTAAAGAAGGAAAAGTGGTTAAAGTTTTTATCGGATCATGTAATACAAAAACTTCCTTGGAGAGAATATCTGATAAAAGCTATTTGGACAGATCATTGCTAGGCTCCTCAATTTGTCAGTGTATTTGTT
The DNA here is from genome assembly GCF_004010195.1 of Chiloscyllium plagiosum. Lineage (NCBI taxonomy): Eukaryota > Metazoa > Chordata > Chondrichthyes > Orectolobiformes > Hemiscylliidae > Chiloscyllium > Chiloscyllium plagiosum. The sequence continues at coordinate 11,120,958 of NC_057737.1, read as the reverse complement.
ACTGTTCCAGATGGGTGTACTAACATTTCAAAACATGCTAATCAGAAAGTATATAACATTTTAAAAGACTAATGTCTTTGTAGAAGCATGTTTAAAAAAATTGTATTTTGTTTTGGGTTGAGAGAAAAATAACAAAATAGCTGTAAGTTATTTGGCTCAAGGCGACATCTTGCAGTTGTGACGCGATTGTACAGTTTGACATGATTTGTGTTTCTAAACAAAGAACCGTGTAAAAAGATTTGCCAAACAATTTTTCATAAAGATAGTGCTTTCTTTTTAGAACATGTAAATTAACTGTTACACAACCAAGGCCACAAGTTGTTTATAACAGGCCAGACTCAAGAACAAATTGAACTTGCATCAGGAATTACTACTTGGGAGATTAAGTTAAGGGAAACAGAAATTTTAGGTCTTGTTTTAATGGAACAATTTTTCCAAAACAGCAGAATCTTAGTAGGGGGAGAATTGGCACAGCTTTTAGTACAAACAGTACAGGTTTGGATGCCACATGCTCAGAAAACCCAATCATGTTTGTGAGACATGACCTTCCCTGCACAAGTCTGCTAAATTGAATATTCGGAAGAAGGGTCATAGAGTCATAGAGATGTACAGCACAGAAACTCAGTCCAACTCTCTGGACTTGAAACACTAACTCTGCTTTCTCAATCACAAACGCTGCCAAACCAGCTGAGTTTTTCCAGCAATGTTTCATTTTTGTTTCTGATATTTCTTGACTGTTCAAATTCAACCTAAAATCGTTCTAAGCAGCTGAGCCAAATTCAATCACTCTTTTTTGAAAAGTGGGAGATCTGCATTTAGACATCCTTTGAAATGATTCTGGATCAGTGGTGCTGGAAGAGCACAGCAATTCAGGCAGCATCCGATGAGCAGCATTGAATTGCTGTGCTCTTCCAGCACCACTGATCCAGAATCTGGTTTCCAGCATCTGCAGTCATTGTTTTTACCCCATCCTTTGAAATGAATTAAGTCCTCCTGAAGTTCACTTGAGTATTCCACAAAAGTCGATCAGGATGAGGGGGTGTTCGAAGAATTGCTCTCAACCAACTCTGCTGCAGACCATTGGTGGGTTTCAATGGTGCTTGCTTGTCTGTCTAAATTTGGATTGAATACACCCACTTCCATCAGGGACATTGTACGTTTGATTTTACCAGAAGGTGTTGGGGTGATGTGTAGAAAGTTTTGAGATAGGATAGTGCAGATCACAGATTGTGACTCCCCAAAGTAGGAAACATCCCTGTCTATCTATTTAGCCCCTAGTGTTTTAAGAGATTTTCTGCTCATTCACTACTTTCCTCTTCATAAACAGCTTCACAACTCATGTTGGGTCACTCTTTCCCGGGTACAGCTGCTTTTTTATAGAGGTGGACAGCACGGAAACAGACCTTTCGGTCCACTCCTCATCTATGCTGACCAGATATCCCTAATTCATCTAGTCCCATTTGCCAGCACTTGGCCCATACCCCTCTGAACCCTTCCTATTCATATACCCATCCAGATGCCTTTTAAATATTGTAATTCAACCAGCCTCTACCACTTCCTCTGGCAGCTCATTCCATACACACACCACCCTCTGTGTGAAAAAGTTGCCCCTTAGGTCCTTTTATATCTTTCCCCTCTCACCCTAAACCTATGCCTTCAAGTTTTGGAATTCCCTACCCTAGGAAAAATATCTTGGCTGTTCACCCTATCCATGCCGCTCATGATTTTATACACCTCCATAAGGTCACCCCTCAGCCCCCGATGATCCAGTGAAAAAAGCCCCAGCCTATTCAGCCTCTCCCTGTAGATCAAACCCTCCGATCACAGCAACATCCTTGTAACTCTTTCCTGCACCTTTTTAAGTTTAACAACAACTTTCTTATAGCAGTGAGACACGGATTGCAAACGGTATTCCAATATTGGCCTAATCAATGACATCTTAACTCCCATACTCAATGTACTGACCAATAAAGGCAAATGTACCAAACACCTTCTTCACTACCCTGTGTACCTCTGACTCCCCCTTAAGGAATTGCAGTTATCCTGTGGACTGTTTAATAATGGAGGGCATCTTGACTGAAAGCAATCTTTTTCCTTAATGCATGTACACTTGCCAACAGGACCAGTGAGCTGGAGCACAGAAGGATAGCAACAGGCGTAGATCATGTAACTCCTCGAGCCTGTTTTGCCATTCAATGTGATCATGGCTTAATTGCCATCAATCTCCATATATCACCATTGACGCAATTAGCAAAAACTTATCAATTGATCAGGAATAGCTCAGTCAGTGACTTGATTTTGTCGCACAATGCAGGCCATACCTGAGCCTGTATTCATTGGGTCAGATCTGTTTTGGGCCATGCACCTTCTAACCAAGTCAACAGGAAAATCTAGATCTTGGATCGAAGTTAAATCTGTCCCTGCTGTGCTAAATTATTCTCCCCTCTCCATTTTGTCCTTTCACACACATGCTCCGGATCTTCTTTAGCTCAATGCTGTAGTTTGTGGCCATCTTTTTAATAAGCAAACTTGAATTTATCATAGAATCCTGACAGTGAGGAAACGGGCCATTTGGCTTAACAAGTCAACTGGGACTGCCATAGTGTTAAAGGTTTAGATGGAGAGGAATTTGTCAAGTAGGGGTATGGGTGGGTTACGCTTCGGCGGGTCGGTGTGGACTTGTTGGGCCGAAGGGCCTGTTTCCACACTGTAAGTAATCTAATCTAAAAAAAAAAGTCAGGGTGGTCATGGTAGGGGATTTTAACTTTCCAAACATTGACTGGGACTGCCATAGTGTTAAAGGTTTAGATGGAGGGGGAATAAGGCAGGGCAAGTGACTGAGGTGTCAGTGGGGGAGCACTTTGGGGCCAGCGACCATAATTCTATTAGTTTTAAAATAGTGATGGAAAAGGATAGACCAGATCTAAATGTTGAAGTTCTAAGTTGGAGAAAGGCCAATTTTGATGGTATTAGGCTGATTGGAGGCAGCTGTTTACAGGTAAAGGGATGGCTGGAAAATGGGAAGCCTTCAGAAATGAGATAACAAGAATCCAGAGAAAGTATATTCCTGTCAGGGTGAAAAGAAAGGCTGGTAGGTATAGGGAATGCTGGATGACTAAAGAAATTGAGGGTTTGGTTAAGAAAAAGAAGGAAGCATATGTAAGGTATAGCCAGGATAGATTGAGTGAATCCTTAGAAGAGTACAAAGGAAGTAGGAGTATACTTAAGAGGGAAATCAGGAGGGCAAAAAGGGGACATGAGATAGCTTTGGCAAATAGAATTAAGGAGAATCCAAAGGGTTTTTACAAATATATTAAGGACAAAAGGGTAACTAGGGAGAGAATAGGGCCCCTCAAAGATCAGCAAGGCGGCATTTGTGTGAAGCTGCAGAAAATGGGGGAGATACTAAATGAGTATTTTGCATCAGTATTTAATGTGGAAAAGGATATGGAAGATATAGACTGTAGGGAAATAGATGGTGACATCTTGCAAAATGTCCAGATTACAGAGGAGGATGTCTTGAAACAGGTAAAGGTGGATAAATCTCCAGGACCTGATCAGGTGTACCTGAGAACTCTGTGGGAAGCCAGAGAAGTGATTGCTCGGCCTCTTGCTGAGATATTTGTATCATCAATAGTCACAGGTGAGGTGCTGGAAGACTGGAGGTTGGCAAATGTGGTGCCACTGTTTAAGAAGGGCGGTAAAGACAAGCCAGGGAACTATAGACCGGTGAGCCTGAGCTCAGTGGTGGGCAAGTTGTTGGAGGGAACCCTGAGGGACAGGATGTACATGTATTTGGAAAGGCAAGGACTGATTAGGGATAGTCAACATGGCTTTGTGTATGGAAAATCATGTCTCACAAACTTGATTGAGTTTTTTGAAGAAATAACAAAGAGTATTGATAAGGGCAGAATAGTAGATGTGATCTGTATTGACTTCAGTAAGGCATTCGACAAGGTTTCCCATGGGAGAATGATTAGCAAGGTTAGATCTCATGGAATACAGGGAGAACTAGCCACTTCGATACAGCACTGGCTCAAAAGGTAGAAGACAGAGGGTGGTGTGTAGAGTTGTTTTTCAGACTGGAAGCCTGTGACCAGTGGAGTGCCACACGGATCAGTGCTGGGTCCTTTACTTTTTGTCATTTACATAAATGATTTGGATGCGAGCATAAGAGGTACAGTTAGTAAGTTTGCAGATGACACCAAAATTGGAGGAGTGGTGGACAGCGAAGAGGGTTACCTCAGATTACAACAGGATCTGGACCAGATGGGCCAGTGGGTTGAGAAGTGGAAGATTGAGTTTAATTCAGATAAATGCGAAGTGCTGCATTTTGGGAAAGCAAATCTTAGCAGGACTTATCCACTTAATGGTAAGGTCCCAAGGAGTTTTGCTGAACAAAAAGACCTTGGAGTGTAGGTCCATAGCTCCTTGAAAGTGGAGTCGCAGGTAGATAGGATAGTGAAGAAGGCGTTTGGTATGCTTTCCTTTATTGGTCAGAGTATTGAGTACAGGAGTTGGGAGGTCATGTTGTGGCTGTACAGGATATTGGTTGGGGCACTGTTGGAAACATTACGTACAATTCCTTCTTATCAGAAAAATGTTGTGAAACTTGAAAGGATTCAGAAAAGATTTACAAGGATGTTGCCAGGGTTGGAGGATTTGAGCTACAGGGAGAGGCTGAACAGGCTGGGGCTGTTTTACCCAAAGCGTCAGAGGCTGAGGGGTGACCTTATAGAGGTTTATAAAATTATGAGGGGCATGGATAGGATAGTACAATTGCAACATTTAAAAGACATTTGGATGGGTATATGAATAGGAAGGGTTTGGAGGGATATGGCTGGGTGCTGGCAGGTGGGACTAGATTGGGTTGGGATATCTGGTCGACATGGACGTGTTGGACCGAAGGGTCTGTTTCCATGCTGTACATTTCTATGACTCTATGAATCTAAGTACACATTAACCCCAGACCTAATCACCTATCCTATTACTCTATATTTCCCCTGACTCATGCACCTAACCTATACATCCCAGAATGCTAAGGGCAATTTAGCATGGCCAGTTTACCTAATCTGCTCATCTTTGGATTGTGGGTGGAAACCCACACAGACACAGGCAGAATGTACAAACTCCACACAGACATTCACTGGAGGCTGGAACCAAACCCAGGTCCCTGATGCTGTGAGGGAGCAGTGCTAACCACTAAGCCACTGTACCACCATTCACAACCATACGGTATCCCAAACTGCTCCACTGCCAATGAAGATCTTTTAAAGTGTAGTAACTTGTCAGCAGCACAGTAACCAACATGTACACAGCAAGTTCCCACAAAAAGCACCTGATTCTGATTGTTTGTTGATTGAGAGGTAAAACTGAGCCAGGGATGATTCATAAGACCATAAGCTAGAGGAGCTGAAGTAGGCCATTCAGTCCATCAAGGCTGCTCAACTATTCAATCGGATCATGGTTGATCTGATAATCTTCAACTCCAATTTCCTGACTTTTCCCATACTCTCGATTCCCTTACTGATTAAAATTCTTGCCTGTCTCAGCCTTGATAAAATTTAATGACTCAGCCTCAACAGCTCTCTAGTAAAGAATTCTATGGGTTCACTAGCCTCTGAGCAAAAAAATTCTTCCTCATCTCTGTCTTAAGTATGCGGCCCCTTATTCTGAGACAGAGCCCCCTGGACTCCCCTGTCTTCTTCAAAACAATGCGATGGGATTTTTTATTACTTTCACTAGAGACAGCTAACAGAACATCACATCTGAAAAGCATCAGCCTTAGCATTCCCTCAATACTGCACTGGATTGCACCCAATTCCTGGGCCTTGAACCTACAACTTTCTGAAATAGGTGCAAAAGGGCTACAGTTGATAGTTGATGCCATCAAAAGGCCCTATCTCAGTCAGACCGGGACTAGTAAACTGACATTATAATTACAACAACAATTTGCATTTATATTGTGTCTTTAGCTTATTAAAACATCTCAAGTGCAATACAGAACTGCAAGTAGCCACAAATTGAAAGCAAACCACATTAAGAAATAAAGCACATAAACCGATGTCCAAAAGCTTTCACTATTATAAGAAACATCTTACAAAACATGAGAGAAGCAAAGGCAGCAAGATTTTGGGAGGGAATCCAGAGTTTGTTTTGATTATTCATTCACTATGGGATGAAAGATGAGTCACTGGTGAGGCCAGCATTTTTTGCTCATTCCTTATTGATATAATGACAGTTAAGAATCAACTACATTGCTGTGTGTCCGCAGTCACATGTAGGCCAGACCTAGTAAGGACTACAGATTTCCTTCCCTAATGGACATCAGTGAACCCACTGGGTTTTTCAAACAATTGACAATGGATTCATAGTCATCATGAGACTCTTAATTCTTAAAAAGTAAATTCAAGTACTACCACTGCAGGACTCAAACCCGGGTCCCCAGGACATTACCTGGGTCTCTGGATTAACAGCCCAGTGATAATATCAATAGACTATTGCCTCCCCTTGGGTTCTGAAGGCACAAGCATCAATGTTAGCACATTTAAGGTGAGAGGGGATAGATTTAAAAGAGATCTAAGGGGCAACGTTTTCATGCAGAGGGTGGTGCCTGTGTGGTGCCAGAGGAAGTGGTGGAGGCTGGTACAATTACAACATTTAAAAGGCATCTGGATGGGTTTATGAATAGGAAGGGTTTAGAGGGATATGGGCCAAGTGCTGGCAAATGGTACGAGATTAATTTAGGATATTTGATTGGCGTGGACGAGTTGGACTGAAGGGTCTGTTTCCATGCTGTACATCTCTATGACTCTAAAAGAAGAGGTGGCGCGAGAGACCAACCTAGGAGAGAAAATGTATTCGGAAAGGATTGTAGGTTCAGAATAGGGGTTGGAGATAGTGAGGCCATGCATGGATATAAACATGTGGTTGATGACAGATAATTACAGGTTTTGTTATATTTAATTATTTGTTAAAATGTTTTATTTAAAAGCCCCATGCTCCCCTACTTCATTACCTTTCTTAAAGATTGTTAAGATAAGCACAAATGAGTATTGTGGGAATGTGTCACAGTGCCTATAACATAAGTAAATTGAACTCCATGACTAGCCTCGAATAAGACATTCTCAGAGAAAAGTGCAGCAACTTCCATTAATGTGGAGCTTTTGTGTTCATGGAATACCCTGAACATACTCCAAGGGCTAACACTGAGGGGCTTTTGGCAGAAGAACGCAGCTCATCACCACCTTCTCCAGGGCAACTAGGGACAGGCAATAAATGCTGGCCCAGCCAACGACGCCCCCATCCCATAATTGAATTAAAAAAATGAAAACTCAAATTTTGAGACCTTTTTGCGCCCTTAATATTATGTAATTCATTCTAAATGGCATCTTCTCTGCCATGAAATGATTTCCAAAAGATTGGTGGCCAAATTAAAACAGAAGTGTAGGTGTGATGCAGTCTCTCCAAATGGAGAGAGGAGATTCAAAACTTTCAAATGACAGTGCAATGTTTAGGGGTTTTGGATGGTTTTAATCCAATAGCCAGGACACAGAAAGCAGCAGGCAATGAATCGCTGCTTAAAGCTGCCAAATTCAGCATGTTACTGGGAGGTGTGTGGAAGAAAACAACAATCTAATCTGGGTGGGACAGTTGACTACAATAAACTGCTTCAGCTTCACTGCTCCAGTTTATCAGGGTGTCTGAACCCTGCGATTACATTATCTCCTTGTAATGACTCTCTGCTACCCATTGTTCTCCATGTACTGATAGCCTTGCATGTTATTCCTACTTTATATACAAGAAACAGTCCACTGACTCAGCACAGTACTGATGGATGGATGCCCAGAAATGCCCATTGTGCTTTTGACTGCAAAACAATCAGTGAGCCTCTTCGTGTATTTCAGATACATTGTTCTATTTGTTTTGAGACTATTTAATGCATGTCATTTAACATTTTTGGTATATCATATTTCTCCATTGCTGTTGTGTATAATTCATAATTATTTTCCATTAATTGCATTAGTAATGTTGCCCAATCCAGTCTGGCAGGGCGCCTGAAAATTTGAGACCCACCAGGACAAGAAAAAGACAAACTGAAATGCAGCCTCTGTTTACAATATTTGGCAATAACTCTTGCCCTTTCCTTTGCAACATTGCATGCATTGGAAAGCCTAAATTTTCCTGGGGGTGTTATTTTAACATGGATGATAACCCAGGTTTCTGCAGATAATGAGCTTCCTAACACAGGGTAAAAGTAGCATTTAATAATTAACCAGCTGAATGTGCCAGTTTTATGTGTCACGGCTCACTGGCAATTTTTGAAACTGCATTTGACCAGACTTGGATGGATTAGCAGATCCTGTTACCTGTCACTCCTGAACAAATCAGATTTTATTTACTCGGTCATTTACCAACAAGCAAAGGACCAGAGATTCTCCTCAATGGCACTTTTTAACCAATTAGTTCCCTAACCAGGCTAAATAATACATGCATTAAATGCTAACCACAACTGCTTCAACTGGAATCTGGTAATTTTCATGCAAGATACTTTCTTGACAGTTTGAGTACTTTTGAAAGAAATAGTTATGTTGTTGAAGTTTTTCATTTTGCACTCATTGGGACAGAATTACAAGAATACTAAATCTCAAGGGGAACAATAATTTATATTGCATGAGAAAAGAGTGCCAATTGATATCAGTAATATCTACTCCATTTCCTTGTCTCTACCATCTCAGAGTCAACTGGAATTTTGTACCCAATTCTGAGCAGCACATTTTAGGAGAGAAATAATTCACAAGAATGAGTCTACAGAAAGGAGACTTTTACAGAAGCAGGTTGTACAACTGAGTTTGTTCTCCTCACAGAAGGTTGTGAGGAGATTTGATAGAGGAATTCAAATTATGAGAGTTTCAGATATAACAGACAGAAATAAATTATTGTCATTGGCAGAAAAGTTGAGAAGGAGCTGAAAATGTGTTGCTGGAAAAGCGCAGCAGGTCAGGCAGCATCCAAGGAGCAGGAGAATCGACGTTTTGGGCATGAGCCCTTTTTCAGGAATGAGGAAAGTGTACCAAGCAGGCTAAGATAAAAGGTAGGGAGGAGGGACTTGGGGGAGGGGTGTTGGAAATGTGATAGGTGGAAGGAGGACCAGAGGATGTCCACTTAAAGTGCTTGGTGAAAGTATCGAAGATGATATAGAGAGGGTCATCGTTATGCAACAAGTAACTATGAGCTGGAATGGTATACCTGACCGACTGGGGGAGATAAATTCAAACATGGCTTTCCAATTGGCTGAACATTAACAAAGAAATTATTGGGTTCTGGAGGAAAGGGCTGGAGAGTGAGACTTATTAAATCGCTCTTGCAGAGATCCAGCATCGATATGACAGGCTGAATGGCATCCTCCTGTGCTGAAACTATTCTTTAACCTATTCTAATTCTCCAATTGCTCCCATAGTAGACATTTTACACTTTGAATTTAAGTTCATGTTTAGTTACTGTACAAAGGCTGCTGTGAAAGTCTTGCTGCCGAGTTTATTTTTAAATCTGATATTCCATTTTCAAAATTTATCAATAGGTATTAAAGTTTGAGTGTTATTTTCGAAAGTACAGCCTATCTCAGGCTTGTCTGTACCTCTTGCTGGTTGCGCCAGAGAAGGAGAATTCTTCTGACTGCCAGTTGCTGGTACCTATCAAATTGAAGCAGATGATCCATTGTAATGGCAGAATGGTTATAATGGGAGATTTTCATATATAAAAAGACTGGAAGAGGCAGAATAGCTTAAGTAATAAAGGCCTTAAATTTCCAGAATTGATTTGGCACTGTTATTTGGATATGATTTAGAGCCAACAAAAGCATATTGTATTGAGCAATGAATGACGATTCAATCTGCAAGTAGTGATTAAATGATGGAACTTGATATAACTTTCAGGAGGGAGCAACATTTTTACATTAATGTAAAGCATGGTACGGGAATATAATAACTGTGGTCATTAGGCTCAGCCGATAGATCGCCAGTAAAGATTGGAAAGTATAAAGAAGTTTTTGGTGCAATACGAGATTAATGCACATCCCTAGAATATGAAAGCTCCAACTGTGCAGTTAAGAAATGCTGATCAATCAACAATGTAAGAAACAGCATCAAACTAAAGAAAAGGCTTACATAAATTCCAGGTACAGCCAAAAAACTGGAGGATTGGGGAAGTTATAAAAAGTATCAGAGCAATACACAGGAAGTAATAAATAGTGCAAAACATGACCATGAATGGAACCTGCAAGAGATTTAAAGGGAGCAATGTCAGTTGTAATAAGTCCATTAGAAAGCTGTGCTGCAATGTACCCCCAAAAACTCATTTTCATTCCTATTCTTCACTCTTTTCACAATTCTTTAGTTTCTATTCTGAACTATATATTTATTTTCTTATGAAACACTTCAGTTATTTCTGTGCCTGGGAACCCTGTTCATTTTGTTTTTGATGTTGTTATGGGAGTGTCACTGGCAAGGTAAGCATTGATCGCTCATCCCTAAATGCCTTTATGCCACTTACAATAGAATGGCTTGCTAAGCCATTTCAAAGGGCAGTAAAGAGTCAGCAACATTGTTGTGAGCTTGGAGTCACATGTAGGTCTAACTGGGTAAAGATAACAGGTATCCTCCTCCAAAAGACACTAATGAAGGAGATACAGGTCGTTCAGCTATAATGCATGGTTTATCAGTGCGAATTCGATGTAACACCATTTCTGAATAGGCGATGCCATTTCTAAAGTGCAAACTTTTAAGATGTGTTGGCTATAACATAATTGCATCACCAACACTTTAATTGATATTTTTGTTGCATAACTTTCATATAGCGTGAGGTCACACAAGAATGCAACCATCACATTATAGAGGAAATACCTGTAGCCTTTTTTAAAATGATAATCTTGTAGTTTCAAGATGATTGTTAATGAGCAGTTTATTTCAGATTGCTTAATTAATTGAGATTAAATCCCACATCCCAGGTGATATGGTGGGATTTGAATTCATTTTTCTGGAACTTCTAGACTAATCTCATCAAACTGGGATTACTAGATCAGTAACCATTCTTTATCTTTTCTCTGGCTCCACTGTGCCTCATCTTTATGGCATTTGGACTCAAAATATAATGCAGCATGATAGACAAGTTGTCACCATTTTGACCAATTGGTAGAGATCCCCTCGAAATTATTAATGTGGGAGATCCAATCATGGAGTGTTTCAGAGTGTCTTTATACCATACGCTGTACTCTACACCCAATTAAATTGATCTCCTGCCACATGTGTCGAAAGATTTCTGGATCAGGAAGTCAGTCATACAAAGACTTATGATTGAAACTAAGGCCTCTTCTGGAATACTGTTCCAGTTCTGGTCGCTCAAGTATTAGGAACAATATTATTAAGCTAGAGAGGGTTCAGAAGAGATTTATGGAAAGTTTGAGTTATAAAGTGAGGCTTGATAGGCTGGGACTTTTTTCACTAGAGCATAGAAGTTTGAGAAGTGACCTTATAGAGGTTTATAAAATCATGAGGGATATAGATAAGGTTAATAGTAGGTGTCTTTTCCCCAGGATGGGGGATTTTAAAACTAGGGGGTATATTTTTAAGGTGAGAGGAGAGAGATTTTAAAAAAGACATGAGGGGTCAATGTTTTAAACAATGGTGGTTAGCACATGGAATGCATGTCCTGAGGATGCAGGCACAGTTACAATGTTTAAAAAAACACTCCTACAAGTACATGACTAGGAAATGTTTGGAGGAATATAGGCCAGGAGCAAGCAGGTGGGACTAGTTTAGTTTGGGATTATGATTAGTGTGGACTGGCGGGACTGAAGGCTCTGTTTCTTTGCTGTATGACTCTATGACCCTATTACATCATCCTCAGATCAAGGGGCAGCCATGACAAAGAGCTCAGTAGCATTACCATTGTGTACCTTTCATTTACGGAAAGGTGGAAATATCCGTCAAAGAAATCTCTTTTTATTAGATTTCATTGTTTCAAAATACTTGTTTAAATTGCGAGACTTGTATCTAGACCCCGGCTGGTGATTTGTCTTTGCAGGTGAGTGCGGCAGGCTATTTCCTGGTCTCAACGACAGTAACCATTGATAATATAGCTCGTGCCTCTTACCCACCCAGACAGTGGGTTTTATCCTGACTTCCAGCACCTGCTTTGATAGCTAAATCTATCACAGCTTCAGTACAGTGCAAAGATTCCTCAAGTGTATTCACTTGAAGTATCCCAGCATTACTCACCTCTCCAGGATCAGCCACTCTTCAGAAGGTAAGTTGAAGTTCTGATTAATCAATGAAAGAGGTTCATTTCAAGCCCGAGTCAGGCTGGAAGGATTCATCATTGTGCTTTGTTGTATGTCTCCTTTTTTTCAAAAAGGACTGCCTTGAAGGAACAGGATGTTAATGTGAGGTTCTTCAGGTTCCATGAATAGCCAGGAACTACCTGCTGTGAAAACACTGCTGTAAATTGCCATCATTTCAGCAGGTTTAGCCTGTTATAGCTGATGTGTGATTTTGTAATTGTAACTTGCTCATTTTGTTTTCTCTGATCTTGCTAACAGAACAAATAGTGCACTTTCTCAGTAGCTATAGGGCAGAACCATAGAAGCTTACAGCCCAAAGAGACCTAAGGGTGCAGGTACATAGTCCATTGAAAGTAGGGAGCAGGTAGACAGGGTGGTGAAGAAGGCTATTGGCATGCTTGCCTTCATTGGTCAGTGCATTGAGTAAAGGAGTTGGGACATCATGTTGCAGCTATACAGGATATTTGTGAGGCCAATACTTTTAGAGTATTGCGTACAGTTCTGTTCACCTTTCTATAAGAAGGATGTCGTTAAGCTAGAGAGGGTACAGAAAAGATTTATAAGGATATTGTCAGGATTGGAGAGTTTGAGCTACGGGGAGAGGCTGAATAGGCTGGGGCTATGTTCCTTGGAACGTTGGAGGCTGAGGGGTGACCTTATAAAGTTTTATAAAATCATGACGATCATGGATAGGATGAATAGCCAAGGTCCTTCTCCTAAAGTGGTGAAGTCCAAAACTAGAGGGAATAGGTTTAAGGTGAAAGGGGAAAGATTTAAAAGGGACCTAAGAGATAACCTTTTCATGCAGAGGGTGATGCGTGTATAGAATGACCTGCCAGATGGTAGTGGAGGTGGGTGTAATTATGACATTTAAAAGACATCTGGATGGGTATATGAATAGGAAGGGTTTAGCGAGATATGGGCTAAATGCTGGCAAATGGGACTAGGTCAGATTGGGATGGCTGGTCAGCGTGGATGAGTTGGACCGAAGGTCTGCTTCTGTGATTCTGTAAAAAGAGGTCATTCAGCTCATTGTGACAATGCTTGCTCTTTGCTAAATGAATAGAAAACTCCTTATTCTGTGCTCTCTCCCTGTTGATGAACATGATGTGGAGGTACCAGTTGTTGGACTGGGGTGGACAAAGCTAAAAATCACAAGGCACCAGGTTATCGTCCAACAGCCTTATGTGGAATTACAAGCTTTCTGAGTGCTGCTCCTTCAGCAGATAGCTAGTGCGTCCCACTAGCTACTTGATGATAGAGCAGCGCTCTGAAAGCTTGTACTGTCAAATAAACCTGTTGGACTATAACCTGGTGCTGTGTGATTTTTAATCCGGTTGATGAAGAGAACCGTCTTGTTAATAAGTAATAAGTACAGAACATTGCTAAAAGAGTCATGAAGTTGAAGTGTCTTGTCTTGCATGTATCAGGACTAAGACACAAGAAACTCCATCCTGCACTCAAATATACAGCTGGAATGGAGCAATCAAACAAGCTCCCTTTCCTCGAGATGTTATTTGAGAAATTTGCCACTGGGTTCTCTGTAAACCAATGTTCACTAGTCAATGTATGCATCGTGATTCCTACAGTTCCGCATTCTTTACAATTAATCTTATTAGTAACATCGTGAAAAGAATCCTCAACATTAAAGCTCTCTACGTGGTAATCAAATCATTATTAGTTGCATATCATGTGAACTATGACACCATGTTTGCACCATGTAAGTTTCCCAGACTGCCTCAGATTACCCTAGAAGGAGCAACTGTCTCAAACATCTGAACAACAGGTGAAGTGAACTATCTCATGGGTGCTTTCTCCACTGACATGATGCCACCATCAAGTCAAATAGACATTTTGCCTGCCACCTAATGAGGATTATGCTATTGAAGTTTCAGCGCTGATGTGACACCAGGTATGTAAGCCTTACATCCCAATGATAAGATGACCATATGAAACAATATGTCCCATTCGCTTTTTTCATGTCAATCATACTCACTCGTGCTGTTCTTGTAAGACTCAGAACTAATTTTCAATATTATATATGATTCTATTATTGGACAGCATTTACTAAAAAACCCTAAATTTGCTAAGATTTACACCAGAATCATAGAATCCCCACCATTTGGTCTAGTGGGTCCACATTGACCTTCCAAAATACATCCCACCCAGACCCCTAGCCTATCCCTCCAACCCCACATTTACCACAGCTAGCCCACCTAGACACAATGGGCAATTTAGCATGACCAAGCCACCTAACCTTCACACCTTTGGGATGTGGGAGAAAACTGGAGCACCCCAAGGAAATCCACGCAAATATGGAGAGAATATGCAACTCCACAGAAACAGTCACCTGAGGCCAGAATCAAATCCAGGTCCCTGGCGCTGTGAGGCAGCAGCGCTAACCATTGAGACACTATGCCACCCAGAAACCAATTTCAGATGATCAGTCAGGTATGGTGTATTTGTAGGTGTAGAAGCTGAATATATTAACACACAAGCCGTTGTTTTATTTGGGCTAAACAAACTTGTACATTGATTACACGTTTTGGGAAAAAGATCATGGCATTCTGAATCTCCATTGCATTCCCATGACAACACTCGATGAAATCAAAGGTTCCCTGCCTCGTCTGAGAACTAAGATTGATAGTTCAGAACATGGTGACATGAATAGGCCGGTCTGCCCATTTAGGCAAAAGTGAGGACTGCAGCTGCTGGAGATCAGAGTCAAGATTAGAGTGATGCTGGAAAAGCACAGCAGGTCAAATAGCATCCGAGGAGCAGGAAAATTGACGTTTCGGGCAAAAGCCCTTCATCAGGAATGTTTGCCTGTCTAGCCTGCCTTGCCATTTAATACCACCATGGCTGATTGAATACATCAATGCCTTTTATTAAACCAACTCCTTAACACTTTACGTTGCTGCTAATTGGAAATCTATTGATTGCTACCTTAACCATACAGATTTAATAAAATGATATATGTCCAACCTAACAGTTGGCCCAATCAATAGCCTCTTTCTTCTCATGGTATTCCTTTTCCAAGTCTGATTTATTGCCTCCTAGTCCTGAGGGGTGTGAGATTGAAAGCTTTGGCTTTTTGACTATTCTAGCAATAGTTTAACCCTTTTGTTGTTGAAGTGCCTTCCCAACACTTTTTGAGTGTGAACAATATCCTATTGTTCCTAACACAGGGTCGACATGAAACATATACCCAGCCCCAGTTTTAGACCCTCCCTGAGCTTAGTTATGTGTAACTATTGTCCCCAGATACAAAATTCTTCCTTCTAATATTAATATATTACCTTTTTTGAACAGTTGATGTTTGAACAGTTGGCTCTAATTACTCCACTTGGAAAAATTACTCTGTTACAACCATTCAGGCCGAGAGCACTGGGAGCTCATTTATCAGATGCTACTGAAATGACAGCTCCCCAAAGTGCCTCAAATTGCTGACTGTGGCTTTACTGATCTTCAGTCACTTCCTCATCCTGTTAGGATTCAGTAAACCAGTTCACTTTGATGATGTTTACACAAAACATGCCCGATGTTTATTTCAGCCAGACATTAAAGGCTTGTTTTAGTTCCATCCAATCAAATCATTTGGACTTGGGGGAAAAAAAAATCAACAAGGATCTTTCCTTAAAGCTGACAGGACTTTGTTAGTAAAATAAAGATGCCTGCATTGATATAAAAAAGTAGAAACTTCCCTCCCATCACCCCACCAAATACTAAGAGTAATTTTTGCAGTTACTCTTATATTGCCTGAGAATTTCCCCTCCTTTTGGTTCCAAGGCCAGGTCAGAGGCTGAGTGCTCTGAGCCTCACATCCAGATTCCTCAAAGCCTTTCCATGAGCTACATGATGAGGAGGTGCCAGTGTTGGACTGGGGTGGGCAATGTTAAAAATCACACAACACCAGGTTATAGTCCAACAGGTTTATTTGAAAGTACAAGCTGTCAGAGCACTGCTCCTTTGTCAGCTGGCTACCTGACAAAGGAGCAGAGTTCCGAAAGTTTATACTTCCAAATAAACCTGTTGGACTATAACCTGGTGTTGTGTGATTTTTAACTATGAATGACATGAGACAGGCCAGGAGTGTAATGGAATTCCTCTCTACTGAAGACAGCCAGGATCAATCTCAAGATGTTCGACACCTTTCAGGTCAAAGCAACTCACTTGCTTGCCACCCCCATCCTACACCTTCAGCATTCACTGCCTCCACCATCTTTGCACAGCTGTGGCTGTGTGGACCACTTGCAAGATTAACTCAGCAAGGATCCATCAGCAGAACCTTTCAGACCCCTGATCTCTACTAGCTAATCCTGAACATGTGGCGTTTGGAAAGACGATGGTGACTCTTAAGGCTGGCAGAGTGGAGAAGGTAATTGAACATCTTCCTACATTGCTGGACAGCTGCACTGACCTGGGTGGGCAACCTGGGAGCAGACTGGCATGGTCTGGTACTGGTCCTGAGGGAGGAGGAAGCACAACTGGCACTGCCCCACCGAACAGGTCCCTGTTCACAAATCAGGGCACAGTTTGCCCTGTCCACTCCATATGTCTGGGGCATATGTCAGGGACTGTGCAGGGCAGGTTGGAATCAGTGTGCTTGCTTTGGTTCGTAATAGGCTGTTATAGATGTCACAGGTGCAAGGGACATCGATATCAGTCGGCAGATATCTCTTGAGAGCTCAGTTGTTTTGGTAAAAAGGGGGTATGAGTGGGATAGGAGGACCACCATTGGTGCTGGGGAGGTAGTTAATGAAGTTCAATTTCTGAGATACAGTGGCAATTCTCATTGGGTCTTGCAACAAGAATCTCTTTAAAAAAACTCAATGCAACTCACATGAATCCAAAACACATAAGATTCAGCCCATTGTCTTCTTAATTACAGGCTCTGAACTGGGTGATAAATATATTTGTTATAATGAACAGTTGCACTGTAGTTTCAACTGTCAGTGAAAAGACTGGAAGTTTTTAATAGATTTGTCCCTGGGGATTTTATGTACAACTGTTCAAAAATAGAATTGAACGGTTATTACTCAGTGGTGGGTCCCAGGATGAGGTGTTACTTCATTTCAGGTTTCAGAGTATTAAGCTGTTCCCTGGCCTCCTGTCCCAGCATGCACCTTCTGCTGTCAAACTTAGGCTAACCACAATGCCCCACCAAAGTGACACATGGATAGAATTGTATAGGACCGAAAGAATGTGGGCAGAGATCTCAAGCAAGGCCTATGTCAGCAAGATGTGCCATTATCAAGGTTGTTAACAAACAATAATGCATCTTCATAGCCAATTCACTGCTGCCTAGTCAGAGTCTTATCTTGACATCAGGAACAAGGTGCTGTATTTTTTAACAAAATTCCTGACATTGAGGCCAGATTCTCACTAGGCAGCGGTCAGTTGGCTATTAAGATGCATTATTGTTTGTTAACCACCTTGATAATTGCTCATCTCATTTTATTAATTTGCAACCTCCTATCCTAGCACTCACCACGAGCAAACTAGGTACTGAAAATTCTCAAATGGAAGTCAAAGAGGGTAACTGGCAAACACATCTTTTCACACAAAATTTTGAGTCCAGTGACTGTTTGTCAGAACAGAGGTATCGTCCAGTTTGAGGAATAGTAGAGGGGGGAAGCAATCCTGCCACAGTAAGTGAAAAACAGCCTCCAATACTAATCCAAGGGATTGACCACATACAGGGGTTCTCATTGAGTTGCAAAGAGTGAGGACTCCATGATGTTACAGCGCAGGGATTGGATTACCATCAGCCCTGTGGTTCCATAGCTTGCAGTCTGAGGGTTTAGGGCTAACAGGGTCAGGGGGATGTCCAATCAACAGTCAGGGGTCCTGTCCATGGCTGTACAGTTAGGTCACTCAAGAGGCCATGGTTAGCCCATTGGACCCTCCCAGATAACATGGGGAAGGAGGGGTTGGGGACAAAGATGGCTGCCGCCTCAGAAAGGAATCTACTTGAGGGCTGCAGGCCGAAGGGAAGGAGCAATGACCATTGTGAAGAGGGACAACTGTATTTGTAAGGCAGGGGTACTATAAAGCATGGATGGGATTGAGGTAATGGGGTAACCTCTTGGTCCCTGTCGGAGGATCACATTGCCATTTTCCCTTGTCTGACATCTTTGACAAGCAGAAGAGCTTCGAATGTCAGAGCACATCAGATCGCGGCCTTTTAAAACTGATGTGGGAAGCACAGTTGCTGGTCTTTTGGATATATTTCCAGTTAGTGGCAAATTCTTCCAGGAATGGCAGTGGAGGTTGGAGCTAGAACTGAGCAAAAGGGGTACAATAGGTTGGCTTAAGTAGTTAATGAGGTGAGATGGTAAGGCATGTTCAGAGATCTTGCTAGGCCTCACAGGGAGAAACCCTCTGTCAAACTTGATGCTGACACTCAGCCAAATAGAGTCATAGAAATATGCAGCTCAAAAACAGGCCTTTTGGTCCAACTCGTCCATGCCGACCAGATATCTAAATTAATCTAGTCCCATTTGCCAGCATTTAGCCCATATCCCTCTAAACCCTTCCTAATCATATACCCAACCGGATGCCTTTTAAATGTTGTAATTGCACCAGTCTCCACCACTTCCTCTGGCAGTTTATTCCATACATGCACCACCCTCTGTGTGAAAAGTTTACCCCTAGGTCCCTTTTAAATCTTACCCCTCTCATCGTAAACCTATGCCTTCGAGTTTTGGACTCAGCCACCCTGGAGAAAAGATCTTATTTATATACCCTATCAATGCCCTTCATGATTTTATAACTTCATTAAGGTCACCCCTCAGCCTCCAAACCTCCAGTGAAAAATTTTGCAGCCTATTTAGCCTTCCTTTATAACTCAAACCTTCCATACCTGGCAACATCCTCTGAACCCTCTCCAGCTTAATAATATCCTTCCTATAACAGGGTGACCTGAACTGGACACAGTATTCCAGAAGAGGCCTCACTGATGTCCTGTGCAACCTCAACATAACGTCCCAACTCCTATACTCAAAGTACTGAGCAATGAAGGCAAGCACGCTAAACGTTTTTTTAACCATCCTGTCTATATGTGATGCAAACTACAAAGAATTACTTACCTGAACCCCTAGGTCCTTCTGTTCTACAACACTACCCATCTCTGATCTCCAGCATCTGCAGACCTCACTTTCTCCTCAACACTACCCAAGGCCCTACCATAATTGTATAAGCTATACCCTTGTTTGTTGTACCAAAATGTAATACATCGCATTTATTCAGATTGAACTCCATCTGCCTTTTTTCAGCCCATTGACCCATTTGATCAACATTTGTCCTCATCCCAGTTTTGAACCTACCTACTCTCACTCTATATCTATAACTATGTTTCTGTAATGACTGAGATCATATTCATTTATTTGATTTGCATCATTAGTTCATCTACCATTTCCAAATGTTTTATGCATTAAAATACAAAGCCTCTGAGTTGGTTTTATGATTGAGGTTCGCTTCACTTTTATAGTTCCATGGTATAATATGACTTTCACACATTCTGTCCTTTTTATTTTCAGGTAATGTCAACCCCGTCATTAATCTACAATCCGACCTTCTCCTTCACCTTTGATTTCTAGGTTGGAAATGTGTTGCTGGAAAAGCGCAGCAGGTCAGGCAGCATCCAGGGAACATGAGAATCGACGTTTCGGGCATAAGCCCTTCTTCAGGAATGAGGAAAGTTTGTCCAGCAGGCTAAGATAAAAGGTAGGGAGGAGGGACTTGGGGGAGAGGCGTCGGAAATGTGATAGGTGGAAAGAGGTCAAGGTGAGGGTGATAGGTCAGACTGGGGTGGGGGCGGAGAGGTCGGGAAGAAGATCTCAGGTTAGGAAGGCGGTGCTGAATTTGATGGATTTGACTGAGACA
>NC_057737.1:11075087-11099917 GCF_004010195.1 Chiloscyllium plagiosum | reverse complement strand
GTGGAAGGTGTTGGTGAAGTGGATGAACTGTTCAACCTCCTCGTGGGAGCACGAGGCGGCGCCGATACAGTCATCGATGTAGCGGAGGAAAAGGTGGGGGGTGGGGCCAGTGTAGTTGCGGAAGATGGATTGTTCCACATATCCTACGAAGAGGATATCCAGCAACACATTTCCAGCTCTGATCTCCAGCATCTGCAGACCTTACTTTCTCCTTTGATTTCTAGGTGTCCATACAACTGAACCCATGCTCCCACTACTTAGTTTAAATCTCTATCCACAGCCCTAGTGATGTGATTTTCCAAGACTCTGGTCCCAGCATGATTCAGATGAAGACCATCCCATTGGAACAGCTCCCTTCTTCCCCAATACTGATGCCAAGGTCCCATAATTTGAACCTGTTTCTCCCACACCAATCTTTAAACCATGTGTTTACCTCTTTCATCTTGTTGATCCTATGCCAATTAACTCATGACTCAGGTAGTAATCTGGAGGTTATTACCTTTTTGCTTTAGTTTTTTAATTTAGGCCCCACTTCTCATATTCCCTCAGCAGAATCTCTTTCTTCTTTCTACCGATCTTGTTGGTACCTATATGGACCACGACAACTGGATCTTTCCCCTCACACTCCAAGTTTCTCTCCAGACCAGATGAGATATCCTGAACCCAGGCACAGACAACCTTCAGGATTCTTGATCCTGGCCACAGAGAATAGTTTCAACTCCTTTGATTAAACTATCCCCAGTTATAACCACATTTCTCTTTTCTCCATCCCTGTACCTCATTGCTATGGTCAGTTTGCTTATCCTCCCTACAGCCCCGCTTTCATCCAAACAGGGACCAAAAACCCAAACCGTTTAGACAAGCTCAAGGCCTGAGGCTTCTTCAGCACCAACTCCTGGATTCCCTCTAACTGCCTCACTTGTAGTCACATCCTCCAGTCCCTGACCACTGACCAAATCCAAGGAAGTTAATCTAAGGGGTGTGACTCCTCCTGAAACTCAGTTTTGTGCACCTGGATAAGCACTGTTGATATGGAGCTGACCTATACAATTCCTGACATTTGCCCTGTATGCAGAGGTCACAACCCAAACCCTTGTCCACAGACCCCGCTAAAATTCCATTAGTCATCACCAATACTGAGACTGGCTTTCGGTGTAAGTTTTTATTAATTGAATATGAATTCTACCAACTACCATGGTGGGATTTGAACCAGAGCATGTACCTTGGCCTCTGGATTGCTAATCCAATGGCATTGCCACCATGCCACATCACCAGCATATGGCCACAGCTCCTGTTGTGAGGTATCAAGGCCCAATTCTTTGTAGAAAAAGCACATACTATATATATGGGCTTCTATCTATTTGTGAATGAGGGATTGCTAAGCCACAGAGTTACTGCCCGCCTTATAGAATTTCATAAACTGAAGGTCTAAAGCCTTTACAAATTAAAACAATAATCTATTTAGTTTTAAAAAAAAGTCCCCTGTCTATTTTGTTCTGTCTTTACTGGCCTGAACCTATTTTAATACTATTTTAAAAGCACTGATCATTTTTAAGACTGAATTTCTGATACTCAATTACAATTGGATAAATTGAGAAGGAAGAACAAGATCATTTTGTCTCGGGGTGGCACATGAAACTATTTATACTCCAATCAAAAAAGCAGGCAGTATAAATGTGTTAAGCCTCACCACAAGTGTGTATTTTTAGAAATATGTGATAAATTTAAGCATTTGTCCACATGGGAGATGACAGCACTGGAGATAAAACATAGTTCTACTTTCTTCATTGCTACTATCAAGCTTTTCCCCTGATGTAGCTGAATGAAAACAGGTAATCCTGTCTTAACGACGTTCCAAAGATGACCCTTTCAAGCCCACCTTGGTGAAGAGTCCCTCACTGTGTCATTGTGTCTTCCAGCTATTTTCTACATCAGCCACAGTCTAGTCTTTGACTCAGTAATTTAGTGTTAATTTAGTGGGAGAGATATGAATGGTCACCAGGCAACTCATGACAAATTTCTACCCATGGAGATTGGTCATCACTGGTTGGGATCAGGGTTTGATGCAGGAATGAGGAGATTAGAGAGATAAGTAGAGCAATTAAGAAGAAATATCATAACAATGTTGCTCTTTAACTCACTCAAGAGTCCCGCGAGGTTACCCAGCAAGTGGCTGAACTATGCAAACAGGAACGTCATGCTCTTATACAAGACTGACTTAGTTCACTTCAGTCAGTCTCAGTGTCTCTGCGTTAAGGAGCAGAAATCATCCAGGATGCTTGCCTCTCATTGTTATTTTGAATACAATCCTCTGGCCATTTGAGCGTCAATAGAATACAGGGCAAGGAATAGAATAACAACAGCTAATGAGCGCTCGGACGTGTTACCAGAGGGCATCAACTGGTGACGCCCCAGGAGAGGGAGGGGCTAGGAGCAATAGTAAAGGTTGGTAAAGAGAAATGTAACCGCTTTCCTCCTACCCCTGAGTGTTGCTGATTTTTAATCACCCCAGCATTGGTGACCATGTGTTTGCTGCCCAGGGTCTGAGACATTTAATACCTTCATACTCTTGTTTCTCTCCCTTTAAAAGATACAGTGAGGTCTCCTTCTGTGATTCACCTCTCTGATCTACCTCTCTGATCAAACTCTTGGTCATCTGCCTGATATCTGATTATGTGGCTCATTATGTTGAATTTTGTTTGGTAATCATTCCGGCAGAGCACCTTGGGATGTTTCACTATGTTAAAGGTGCAAGTTGTTGCAAAGTAATAATAAACAACATAAGTCATAGAATTCTAAAGGGTATAGGACAGAGCGAGGCCACTCCACCTGTGAATAGTGTAACTTTTGTTATTTCTGCCTAGAATTGTTGTCTTGGTATATTTGGGTTTGGAGTTGATAGAGACTGCAGGAGGTTAGGCTGATGGTGAACATTACTATTTAGTAAACCTAATCTTTTAACTCTGTACAGCACAAGGCTTCTGTAGGACCATCTCACAGGAGATAGTTTATCACTGATGATGTAGACTCTTGTGTTTACAGATTTAGTATTAACCCCTTATTCCACATAAGACCCAACCATCAAATCTCATTCCTGACTCCTCAGCAACGTAACATAGATTCCTGAGACATGATACATCTTGCCTTGAGTTAGAGAATTCACCGAATTGTATCATCTATTGTATCCGTTGCTCCCGATGCGGTCTCCTCTACATTGGGGAGACTGGGCACCTCCTAGCAGAGCGTCCTAGCAGAGCGCTTTAGGGAACATCTCAGAGACACCCGCATCAATCAACCAAATCGCCCCGTGGCTCAACATTTCTCTCTTCCCTGACCTATCACCTTCATCTCCTTCCCCACTGATCTATTGTACTCTATGCTACTCTCTCCCCACCCCCACCCTCCTCTAGCTTATCTCTCCATGCTTCAGGCTCTCTGCCTTTATTCCTGATGAAGGGCTTTTGCTAAACGTCGATTTTGCCTGTCCTCGGATGCTGCCTGAATTGCTGTGCTCTTCCAGCACCACTAATCCAGAATCTGGTTTCCAGCATCTGCAGTCATTGTTTTTACCTTACCGAATTGGTGTGGCCAGCCACAGGTGACACCATTCTACTTTCACTTTTGGGTGAGAGATGGAGAAGGGGAAATGAGATTACTCCAGTGTATGTAAAAGCCTTGAGGGATTGTGGGACCCAATGGTGCTTTTGAATTGAAGTCATCGTGAGGTTAAAACTTATCCTGGACTTCCACAACTCAAAACTGTTGCAGTTATCTTGCAGTGAGTTACTGCCAACGATGAACATAAATAAAAGCAAAATACTGCGAATGCTGGAAATAAAAACAGAAAGTGTTGGAGAAATTCAGCAGGTTTGACAGTCCCTGTGGAGAGAATTCTGAAGAAAACTCATACTGGATTTGAAATATTACATGTGTTTCTGTCTCCACAGATGGTGCCACACCTGCTGAGTTTCTCCAGCACTTTCTGTTTTTAGACACAGAATGGTCTTTTAGACCATGATCAGGAGTGGGATTTTATGGCTGTCAGAATTAATTGAGATAATAAAATGTGCATTTCCCATAACCAGAGAAAACTCTATCCCATTAGATTATGTTTAATGGACCAAGGTTCCACCTTCCTGCGATTGGAAGCTTAAATAATTCACAACGTTTGGTTAAAGTGCCAGTATTAAAACCTACACAATATTTCTCAGACCGATTTCCAAGGGCCAGTAATTCAACGTCACTGCACCCAGTGTGTGGGTTATAGATGGGCAGCAGTGATAAGTTTACCACACTGATCTACTACCAATTTGCACATATCGTTAAACTCATCAGGACTATTCTCTTTAATGTGGCCTGGTGCTTGCCTGAAATGATTCAGATTCCAGTGTTGAGAGAAAGAGCTTGAGCTCATTTTCCATAGAATTTCCCCACAGTTGGCACTGACATTTATTATTCAGGCTTGAAAGCAGCTAACCAACTGCCTTTAAAAGGAATGACAGAGGCTCCTCCTACCTCCATATTTACACTGTGCATTGCCATTTATTCCCCTCCTTGGAGTTATCTGAGGGTTGCTTGACAGGTTGTAGCTGGTGTGGCACAGTGGCTCAGTGGTTAACACTGCTGCCTCATAGCACCAGGGACCCAGGTTCGATTCCTGCCTTGGGTCACTGCCTGTGAAGAGCTTGTACGTCCTCCCTTTGTCTACGTGGATTTCCTCCGGATGCTCTGGTTTCCTCCCATAATCCAAAGATGTGCAGGTTAAGTGGATTTGTCATGTTGAATACTCTCCAGGGAGGTGCAGGCTGGGTGGATTAGCTGTGGTAAATGTGGGGTTATGGAGGTTGGGTTGCTCTTTGGAAGGTCAGTGCAGACCTGAAAGGCTGAGTGGTCTCCACCTGCACTGTAGGGATTCATGATTCAAAGAGCCCAGAGCAGTGAGTTCTGTTGGGGCTTCTCCTTGGCAGCTGCAGGTCTCGTGGGTCGGGGAGTAGCATCTCTGTCTCTGGGGGTTCAATTCCGACTCCAACGCTGGTCAGCCATAGAAGAAGCTATCATGACACATGTTGTAAGTTGATTATTAGCCTGCTAATCCTTCCCTACTATCTCTCAAAGTGGAAACAAAATGTGTGAGGGTACAAAGTCAGTTGGATTTATTGCAGAGGGGCAGATATTTTAGATATATCATTCTCACCCAGCGAGTCCAGCACACTGTCCAATTCCCT
Organism: Chiloscyllium plagiosum; assembly: GCF_004010195.1. Lineage (NCBI taxonomy): Eukaryota > Metazoa > Chordata > Chondrichthyes > Orectolobiformes > Hemiscylliidae > Chiloscyllium > Chiloscyllium plagiosum. The sequence continues at coordinate 11,094,692 of NC_057737.1, read as the reverse complement.
CCCTGTGATTGGCTGACATTAGATTTAAACTTTCAAATCTTGTTCGCTGTTCTCTTGACGTCCAAGAGCAAAACTTTGACAGGAAAATTAAAGTATATAAAGTGTACGGTGCGTTGCTAGCATCAAGAGACAATTCCTCAGTATGATAAAAAAAAACACATCAAACTATAAGAAGCTGCCAGCTTTAGTGTAACAGCGGGAGACATGTTGAGGGGTGAGACAGAAGCTGCACAGATTTTGTTGAATTTAATAATGCCTATTGTACAAGGTGTAACAACAGTCTCTACCGGGGCTGCAGTTTGAGACTCATAGAGTCATCGAAGTCTACAGCCCAAATTGCCCATGCCGCCAAGAGGGGGGTGTTGTTGGAGAGCAAAAGATTGGAGAGAGAGGATTTGGGAAAGAGGGAGCGGGGACAAATGCGGATGGTGAAAGAAATGGCAGAGAGAAGAGATGAAAGGGGAGAGTAAGGTCAAGGAAGTAGGCAGTAAGTATAGCATAAGCTTTGTGGGTAACTGGAGTGAAATGACCATAAATGAATTGATCAATCTCAAAGCCCAGTGCTGCTTGTTAAAGTCATGTTAAAGTTCAAGGGACAGCCAATGACCATTGCTACATAACTTTGGCCTGGGTTCTGCTGCTATGGTGATACAGCTGATAAATGCTACAAGTTAGAATACTGTGCTCCCTGACCCCTCAGTGGCAAATTTATGCCACAATTTGCTGGAGAATGCTGCAGTAAGTATAACAGAGGTTTGAGAATGATGCAGCCAATGATTCAACTCAAAACGTACTGTAATTCTCTTCAGCGTTTAAATAGACTTCTGAAGGTCAAACCGATGAGCATGAACAAGCACAAATTCAAATTATAGACAGCTGATTCTCCTTAAGGACTATTTTTATATTTGTCTGGTTCACCCAGTATAGTGACTTCCCTCTTTGACTCATTGAGATTTCTAAGAACAACATGGAAATTGAAGACCTTTAGTTGCTCAAGGTGTTTGCAATTTCTGGGTTATTTCTAATTTGATATTTAGATTGCAATACTGTGTAAATGGGCACATTGTGATCACTAACAAGTTCGCTCACAAGACATAGAATTAACGATCCAAGTTACCTGTAAAACATGGGATGGGTGTTTATGTGTAGGAATATACACCATGTCTCCCTCCTGTTCCATGTACTTCCTGTAGCTTTGTACTAATAACAAAAAAACTGTCAGAAATAAGGAAAGAGAAAATACTAGCTACATTCTGCAGAACTGCACAGACAGAAACAGAGCATGAGGCTGGATTTTGAGACTTGCTTGGGCTGGAAGCACAGGAAGATGGTAAACATAGCAATGCCATTTTGCTGGACCATTTTCCAAGAGGTGGGGTTAAGGACTACGAGCCCACACTAGGTAGGTATATTCAGAACTGGTGTATTGTCTCATTCCCAAGTTCAGTGTGTACTGAATTCTGCGCCTAATATCATAGCCTCCTATCAGTACGTTGTTCCACTTGTGTTGTGTTGGGTAATATGACGTTCAGATATGATGGCAATTTAATAATTTGAATGCAACATGTAAAATATTGCCAATAATAATATAAATTAGATCCATGTGTTCAGGTCACTAAATACTGCTACCCAGGGTGTGAAAGGTTTTCTTTAATTCATTCATGAGATTTGAGAATCAGTCATTCATTATTTATTGTCCATCCCTAGTTGACCTTGAGAAGATGGTGCTGAACTGCCTTCTTAAACCACTACAGTCCATGTGCTGGAGGTAGACCCACGGGGAGACTGTACCAGGATTTTGACCCAGTGACATTGAAGAAATGGCAATATATTTCCAAATCAAGAGCTGGCTTGGAGGGGAACTTGCAAGTGGTGGTATTCCCATATTCTGTTGCCCTTGTCTTTCTAAGTGTATGTGGTCATGGGTTTGAAAGGTGCTGTCTAAACAGGCTTGGTGAATTTCTGCAGTGCATCGCTCAATTAGTACACACTGCTGTAACTGAGCGTTGGCGATGGAGGGAATGGATGCACATGGACACCATGTCAATCAAATAGGCTGCTTTGTCCTGGATGGTGTCAAGTTTCTTTAGTGCTGTTGGGAACTCCAACCATCCAGGCAAATGAGGAGTATTCCATCACACTCCTGACTATAAACTGCAGGTGCTGGAGATCGGAAACAAAAACAGAAATAGCTGGAGAAACTCAACAAGTCTGGCAGTATCTATGAGTAGAAAGCAGAGTCAATTTTTCGAGTTCAGTAATCCTCAACTGCAGCTGAAATGTTCACTGTGTTTCTGTCTCTACAGACACTGCCAGACCTACTGAGTTTCTCCAACATTTTTTGTTTTTGTTGCCTTCCTGGTTGTGCCTTGTAGACAGTGGACAGGCTTTGGGGAGTCAGGAGGTGAGTTACTGGCTGCAGGATTCCTAGCCTTTGACCTTGTCTTGTACCCTTACCATTTATATGAATAGGTTGAAACTTTATTGCTGGAACAGCACAGCAGGTCAGGCAGCATCCAGGGAACAGGAGATTCGACGTTTCGGGCACAGGCCCTTCTTCAGGAATGAGAAGAACAGAAACAGAATCCCCAAGTGGAAAATGAAGTGTTGTTCTTTGAACTTGCGTTAAGGAACACTGCAACAGATCTGGGACAGAAATGTTGGTGTAGGAACACAGTGGTGTGTTGAAGTGGAGGCAGTGGGAAACTCTGGGTCATGTTTTACAGACAGAGTGTAGGTGTTCAGCAAAGCGGTCATCAAATCTGTGTTTCATCTCCCCCGATATACAGGAGACCACATTCTGAGCAGTGAATGAAATAAATGAGTTGAGAGAAGTGCAGGTAAGCTGCTGCTTCACCTGGAAGGTGTGCCTGAGGCCTTGGATACTGAGGTTGGAGGAAGTAAATCGGCAAGTAAGTCACCTTGTGCAAGACCAACCCCTTCCCACAAACGTCACTTCAATATATTACCACCTTTCCTGAGCTGTTAACAGTTCTGATGAAGAATCGCCAGACTCGAAATATTATCTTGCTTTCAAAGAACACAGAACATTACAGCACAGTCCAGGCTCTCTGACCCTCAATGTTGTGCTGACCTGTGAAACCAGCCTGAAGCTGAACTAACCTGCATTGTTGCATTATCATCCATATGTTTATCCAATGGCCATTTAAAAAGACATTAAAGTCGGTGAGTCTACTACAGTTGCAGGCAGGGAGTTTCACGCCATTACTACTCTCTGAGTAAAGAAACTACCCCTCTGACATCTGTCCTATATCTATCACCGCTCAATTTAAAGCTATGTCCTCTCATGCTAGCCATCACTATCCGAGGAAAACGTCTCTCTCTGCTAACACTATCTAATCCTCTGATCATCTTTCACATCTCTATTAAGTCACCTCTCAACCTCTTCCTTCTAACGAAAACAGCCTCAGGTCACTCAGTCTTTCCTCAGAAGACCTTCCTTCCATACCAGACAATATCCTCATAAATCTCCTCTGCATCTTTTCCAAAACTTACACATCCTTCCTATAATGTGGTAACCAGAACTGTACGCAATACTCCAAGTGCGGCCACACCATAGTTTCCTACAGCTGCAACATAACCCCATGGTTCATATGCCTTCTTAACAATCCTATTAACCTGGGTGGCAACTTTCAGGGATCTATGTACATGGACACGGAGATCTTTCTGCTCATCCACACTGCAAGAACCTTACCATTACCCCAGTACTCTGTATTACTGTTACTTCTTCCAAAATGAATCACCTCACACTTTTCTGCATTAAACTCCATTTGCCACCTTTCAGCCCAACTCTGCAGCTTATCTATGTCCCTCTGTAAGCAGCAATATCCTTCAGCACTGTCCACAGCTCGACCGACCTTAGAGTCATTTGTAAATTTACTAACCCATCCTTCTACGCCATCATCCAGGTCATGTATAAAAATGACAAACAGCAGTGGCCCCTAAACAGATCCTTATGGTATACCACTAATAACTGAACACCAGGATGAACATTTGCCACCACCACTCTCTGTCTTCTTTCAGCTAACCAATTTCTGATTCATACCACTAAATCACCCTCAATCCCATACCTCCATATTTACTGCAACAGCTTACCATGGGGAACCTTATCAAACGCTTTACTGAAATCCATGTACACCACATCAACCACTATACCCTCATTCATCTTCTCAACCATCTCAATAAGCTTTGCGAGGCACGACCTGCCCTTCACAAAACTGTGTTGACTATCCCTAATCAAATTGTTCCTTTCTAGTTAATAATAAATCCTATATCTTATAATTCTTTCCAGCACTTTACCCACAACTGAAGTAAGGCTCACTGCTCTATAATTACCAAAGTTGTCTCTACTCCCCTTCTTGAACAAGGGGACAACATTTGCTATCTTCCAGTCTTCTGGCACAATTTCTGTCGACAATGACGACATAAAGATCAAAGCCAAATGTTCTGCAATCTCCTTCCTGGCTTCCCAGAGAATCTGAGGATAAATCACATCCGGCCCAGGGGACTTATCTATTTTCACACTTTCCAGAATTGCTAACACCTCCTCCTTACGAACCTCAGTCCCATCTCATCTAATAGCCTGTACCTCAGTGTTCTCCTCAACAACATTGTCTCTTTCCAGTGTAAATACTAATGAAAAATATTCATTTAGCACCTCTCCTATCTCCTCGGACTCCAAGCACAAATTCCCACTCCTGTCCTTTCTTCTCACAGATGCTACCATATCAGCAGAGTCTCTGCAGAAATTTCTGTTTTGTTTCCAATCTCCAGCATTCGCTGTTGTGTTTTAATTCCCAAATGAGCCTGACTTTACAAGCAAATGTGACTGACTGAGTTCCAGCTGACAAAGAGGGAAGGAGCAGAAAAGCTGGGTGACTGGTTGGCCAATAAAATCTGAGTGCTTTGCTGAAGCATGCAAATATTTTTCAAAGCACAACATCTGTCAGACAAATAAGTCATTTGTTTAATCTCCGCAAAGAACTATTCAATGCTGATGGCTTGTGAAGGCTTATGATGCTGGGAGCTTAGCTTCAGTAATGTGTGTAAGATCCTTTCATTGTTCTAAATACCTACAGTGTGGCTGTTAGAAGATGCAGCTTGTGGGCTGTTACATCCACATTTCTGTCAAGTCCTAATGATATGTTAAAAGCCAAAAGAACTGCGGCTGCTGTAAATCAGAAACAAAAACAGAAATTGTTGGAGAGACTCTGCTGGTATGGTAGCATCTGTGGGTTCTGAGGCTCAGTCGACCCAAAACGTTTCTCTTCACAGATGCTGCCAGCTCTAATGCTATGTTCTAGGTTCAGTTACAGAAAGCAAGCAAGCAGGCTCTTGCTCAAAGTTTTCTCCGCCTCTCGTTCCTTTACCTCATAAAGGATAAAGCTGGATGGGATGCTGAGACATTTTCTTATTTGGTGAGGGATCCACTGGGAATGATAACTAAGCAGAGATACTTGCCATGTGTTCAGTGTGTCGGTCTCTGCTGTCTGCTTTGCCTGGAGCTGCTGCTTCCATTATGCGCCTGGGACCCATGATTTTCATCGCAACTCACTCTGTGATTATCTTTTTGAATTGAGACTCAACAGCATTTGGCAAGATTTAACAATGTTACTCAGGGCTGGCAACACAGAAACAAAGTTAAAAATCAGACAACACTAGGTTATAGTTCAACAGATTTATCAGCTACCTGATGAAGGAGCAGTGCTCCGGAAGCTAGTGCTTCCAAATAAACCTGTTGGACTATCGCCTTCCTGACCTGCAGTCTTCTTCTTGACCTCTCCGCCTCCATCCTACTCCGACCTATCACCCTCACCTTGACCTCTTTCCACCTATCACATTTCCAACGCCCCTCCTCCAAGTCCCTCCTCCCTACCTTTTATCTTCTCCTGCTGAACACTCTCTGCTCATTCCTGAAGAAGGGCCTGTGCCCGAAACGTCGAATCTCCTGTTCCCTGGATGCTGCCTGACCTGCTGTGCTGTTCCAGCAATAAAGTTTCAACTTTGATCTCCAGCATCTGCAGACCTCACTTTCTCCTCCATTTATATGAATAGCCCAGTTCAGTTTCTGGTCAATGGTAACCCTCAGGATGTTGATGGAATTGTATTTAGTGATGGTAATGCCATTGAATATCATGGGATGATGGTTACATCGTATCCTTTTGGAGGTGGTCATTGCCTGAAATTTGTATAGTGAGGATATTTCTTGCCTTTTGTTTCAGACCAAACTTGCTATGGTTTTATAACCCAATCAGAGGTTGATCCTTCTTGTGCCATTTTGTTTCTGGAAAGACGGGCTGCGGAATCCCAAGAGTGAGGCAAAAGATGGGGGCAGTTGTGTTGGCAACAAGGCAGGATGGATATCTCTCAGAAGACCCTCCCTTCTGGGCACTGCCAATACGCACTGAGTGCCTCCGATCAAGGGAAATCCCTGGGGCATGATGGACCCGCTGCCCAGATTTAGCTGCTGTGCACATGGAAACAGCACCATCCACAGCTGTTACGTGGTCATCAATTGGCCAGTTAAAGGCATCAATTGGCAAGTCAACTAGGGGAGTTTCCTCCCAATATTTAACCCCACACAGAGACAAGGCAGCTGGGTTCAAGTCCATGATGTTCCATCTCATTAAATGCCCTTCCTGCCTCTAAGCAGACCAGCAGAAAACATAGAAAATTCCTCCTACTGTTAAAGAGGGAGTGGGGAATAGACAGGCTGATAACTTTAAGATGAGTATTCCAAAGCTTGAAACTATATGAAAATATGAACATGAGGCAAAAATAGGCCATTTGGTCTTTGAAGCTGCTCTGCCATTCAATAAGCTCATGGCTGACTTGGTTGCTACCCCAATTCTGTCTTCTTGCCAACTCTTGATACCCTTCCTTTCTAAGAATCGTTCCACCATTGGCATTACTTCCACTAGGATATAGCCCAAAAAGACTTGAACACAAAAATTGAGAATAATAAATTTGAGGTATTGGAAAGCCAGAAATCCAGCAGAAGTCAGCATTAGTGGAAGAGTGACTGAGTGAGACTCAGTGCAGCTTAAGACATAAGGAGACATTTACAAGAGCAACAAAAAAAACAGAGAGATGTAAAAATGATGTTGGATGCAACCAAACAGTTCACAAGGAAAGAGAGGGGATAGGGTTGCATCTGCTCATTTATCTCCTCTCTAGTTTCTGCAGGAGATGTGCCAATCTGAAGAAGTGTAGAAGCACACAAGCCTTCAATGGTATATCTGCTCTCTACATAACTTTTTAAATACAAACTAGAGTCCAAAAGTAGAGGAAATATGGCCCTAAATGTTTTTATTTCAGACCTATACTACTAGTTCTACTTTGAATTTGTTGATTTGTCAAATTTGACTTTAAGGCCGGAATGGGTGCTAGTCAAATTTGCGTTAAGTTGGTTGGATGGGGGGGGGGCGGTGTGGGAGTGGGGGTGTGGGATGATGAAGGAGGAGTGAAAGATGTTGGGAAAAGCAGTTGTTTCTTTGGTGGATTAAGCCAGAATCAGCACAAGGATTTGTCCTGGAAGCAATCTGCAACATGTACAGATCAATGTGAACACAGATTCACACTGAGGCTCCTTGACATGCATTTGCATGGTAGATGAAGACAAAAATACTGATAGTCCTATAGTATAATGTCACTGTGAATCTGCTGAGTTTATGAAGTATGATTCCTTTTTAGCTTTGTAAGGAAGAGGCTGTGCCTCCCAATATATATGGTCAAACAAAAGACTGCACTTATAGAGAATCTTTGATAATATCAAATGTGCCAAAGTGATCCACAGGCAATAAAGTACTTCTGAAGGACAGTCATGTAGGATAATGTAGGCGAGACCTTCTCAATCTTGCTGCTTCTGAAGTCTCTTTCTACCTTATCAAAATTCTACACATCAATGTGACATGATTGTTCTCTTTATACATCAGTTGTTATACAATTAAACACTTTTTTTGTTTTCTTTACAAATTGACTACAATCCTTCAGTCTTTCCATATATTGGTTGGAAATTTTTTATTTAGAATTGCATCTCTTGTACTGACAAATGGATATAATTCGAATTCTCAGTGTTACAGCAATCATTCATCTAGTTCAGGTGAGGAGAGGGGCTACCAAAAAGGACTCGCATTGGTCTCGAAATGTTATCTGTTTCTCTCTCCACAACAGCTGCCTGAACTGTTGAGTTTCTCCACTACTTTCTGCTTTTATTTCAGATCTCCAGTGTATGCAGTCATGATTTGGAGCCACCGGTGTTGGATTGGGGTGTACAAAGTTAAACAAATCACACAGCACCAGGTTATAGTCCAACAGGTTAATTGGAAGCACTAGCTTTTGGAGCGCCACTCCTTCAACCACCTGATAAAGGAGCAGCGCTCCGAAAGCTAGTGTGCTTCCAATTAAAGCTGTTGGACATTAACCTGGTCCTTTGTGATTTTTAACAGTGTATGCAGTATTTTGCTTTGATTTGCATAGGGGAGGGGCTATTGATTTTGGGAGAGGAGAATCACAAGCATGATTGGCAACTAAGGAGAATTCAGAAACACAAAACAAACTCAAGAGAATTTTGCCAACAGATTTAATTATGTCACTGGGGAAACAAAAAGAGGTTTTATGTCATTGCCTCCTTATGTCTCTCTGACACTGATTCTCAGTGTTATCCACTATGCCAGGTCAAGACCCAACACCTTATCCCCTTCCCCTGGTCTCTCTCTCTCCCCCTCTGTAACCTCGGTCCTCTAACCTCGGTGCACTGAAACACCAAGTACTCTCACTGATGGTAGACAGGCCAGCTTGTATTTGCTTTTACCTTTCAACACTTCAGCCAAAAGCTGTATGACTGCTTAAACATCCTAATGCTGGTTCATCCCCCTGGGAAAATATCTCTTCATTGGGAGGACATTTTGACCCATTGCTTATCCTGACTTTGCTCAGCTTATTGGTGTATCATATGTGTTCTCCATGCTCACCGATGATCTGATCCTTGAAACCCTCTCCTGACCCTGATTGTCTGCAGAAACCCCTGCCCCCAATCGTTTATAACAAAAGTAAAATGCCACACTGGAAATCGGAAATGCAAACAGAAAATGCTGCAAATATATAACAGATCAGGCAACATCCGTGGAGAGAGAAATCAATTAATGTTGCCAGTCAATGATTTTTTATCAGAACTGTTTTCAGTCATGAAATGTTAATTTGCATTTTTTGTTCACCATTGCTGCCTGACCTGCATGTGTATTTCTGGTATATTCTGTTTTTAACACTCCTGTTAAGTAACCCTACATTTGTGAATGTAGCTGCTAACAACACAGATGCAACATAAACCCACAAAATCTCTAAGAGGACGAATATGCAGTTTGCTATGGTTGAAGTTGTAGCAGTTGTTGGGTGGTGTGATGGCTCAGTGGTTAGCACTGCTGCCTCTCACCACCAGGGACCTGGGTTCAATTCCAGCCTCAGGCGACTGTGTGGAGTTTGCACATTCTCCCCATGTCTGCGTGGGTTTCCTCTCACAATCCAGAGGTGTGCCGGTTAGGTGGATTGTTCATACTGTCCAGGGATGCACAGGCCAAGTGGATTAGACAAGGAAATGCAGGGTTATAACATTGGGGCCTGGGTCTGGGTGAGCTGACCTTCATGAGGGTTGGTGTGGACTTGATGGGCCAAATGGCCTACATCCACACTGTAGGGATTCTATGATAAATATTGGTCAGGGGTCTGTAAGAAGTCCCTTGTTTTTCATCTACTGAGAGGACAGTGTCATTACAAACCATCCAAATTCACCTTAACCCAATCCCTCAGTCATCCAAGCCAGTGACAACTTTAACATAAGTCCAAAATGTCCCAATGTAACTGTGTTTCATGTTTTATCTTGATATTCAAGGATGGAAAGAAAAATACCTGTTTTGGGAATAAGAGGAAGTTGATTTGAACTCATCAGACAGTTCAGTGTTTTGTAAAACTACATTTTACTGGGTTTTTTCCTTTGTCTCCAAACAAATGCATGAGTTGGTATTCTGTGTTATTTATTAATGCATAGCCAAGACTGACATTGCCAGGAAATGTCAATAAAATAAAGGACTCGGTTTTCTTGTTGGACATTTATCAGCGTTCCCTATCTCGGAGTGCAGTCACTGTGCATAAATTTCAGTGACTGCAGTGCAGGGATTATCTAAAGCTTCCTATCAGTCTTTGTTAATGTTTGTCATATTGAGTTTATCAGAGGACATTACTATCCTTGGGAAGTGACAGATTTTGAAAACATATACTGCAGTGTGGCATTAACACTGTAGGAGAGACAATCTCACCAGCCATACCAGCATTGTACTAAAAACAGTACGTGTTCTTTCTACATGTCATGTTTGACCTTGTTATGATAATGAACTGATATACAGTAGGCCAGACAAAGAATTGCCCACTCCCAACGTCTGACACTAATAAATAACAGCTTATCTACTCATTGTCACAGGCTAAAAGACAGCTGGATTATGGAAAACTCAAATTTGATTCAAAACTTTTAAAAAAGTCTTGAAGGAGCTGACATGACTTTAACTCTGTTGTTGGAGACATCATTGACTGGAACAGAATCTACTGGTTCTACCATGTAACCAGTACAACCTGTTTTTCCAGCCTGTGACTTTGCTAAACTGTAAGTGCCCGGATAATATATTCACATCTAGATAAGTTTTTGATCTGGCAATTTCTAGTGCTGACCAGAGCTCCAAAATTACCTGTTCCTCCAAAGCAGCTTCACTTACCAAATTTCATGTCCAAAATTACTCCTGTACCGTATCCCAAAACGCTGCTGCATTCAGGAACACAGGTTGGATTCCACCCTCAGGTGACTATGTAGAGTTCACATATTCTCCCTGTGTCTGCGTGGGTTTCCTCTGGGTACCCCGGTTTCCTCCCACAGTCCAAAGATGTGCAGGTTAAGTGAACTCTTCTGCTCCTCAGATGCTGCCTGACCTGCTGTGCTTTTCCCAGTGACATGCTTTTCGATTCTGACTCTCTAGCATCTGCAGTCCTCACTTTCTCCTACCATGGTGTCCATGGATGTGCAGGCTAAGTGGATTAGCTGTGGAAAAAGCAGGGTTATAGGGATAGGGTGGGGGCATGGTGAGTGGGTCTAGGTTGGATGCTTTTCAGAGGGTTGGTGTAGACTCGATGGGTCAAAAGGTCTGCTTCCACACTGTAAGGATTATATAATTAAATGATTTATTTTTAGAAATGGATCCAATCTTTATTTGTTTAAAACCAGTAGTTTATAATGAATATTTAAGTTAGCCATCATTCTACCAGTAGCACAACATTGTAGAGTTCTCAGCTTCAATTGCTGGTTTCAGTTTTGATAGACAAGGAATATTTTACTATTTCAGACAATTTTGTTGCTGCATTGAATTTTCCTTCTTTTTTCTTCGGAAAAATTGTTTTATATTTCAGTGCTCTCACTTCTAAACTTACTTTTGGGATAAATCTACTTACTTTTGGGATGGGGAGAGAGCCAGAAGAGGATAGTTTGGCCAAAAATCATTCCTTGAAAGTGATGCCTTTTCATTCTAGTTAACTGTACTCGAGGACTGATCCCATCCTCCTAGCTCCTATTCTGAATGTGTCAGTAGAGATCATATTGCAACGAAGACTCAATCTTTGGTTTCAGGTTCTGGGCTCTTATATCTCTACCTTTCTGTCTCATTCACTCAAATTGCCTAATTATTTGATTCCCTGCAGGGAAAGATCCCTGGGTACTTGCAATCTCAGGGAAAGTCTCAGCCGGCACACTTTGGGCATCCCTGAGGTGAAATAGGTTGGAAATGTGCATGGCAATGAGCTAGGAAGACAAGCGATGTAAGGTCAAGTGACAGATAATATTTGTGCACTGCGAGCCATTGCTAACTTGGATTTCTTCCTTTAAAGAAAAATCTGATTTAATTACTCATTGCAAAAGCCTGTTCCACCATCATACATTCTAAAGTACATGTTAGTTCAATGACCTTTATCCTGTTACTTTATTTTTAAAAAAATCATTGTTTATGTAAATGTGAATAGTTATTATTGGATAAGCTGTCCTGAGATGAGCTGAGGAGCAAATTGACCTGACTGGAGGGATCATCATTAGGTCCAGGGCTGCTCTAGTTATTGTCTCATTTCAATCCGATATATTCATTCAACTCAGTCTCACCCTGTCAAGCTCATTCACTCCTCCCATCTACTGTTCCAAATAAGGTCATCAATACTTATTGTTTCAGCATTACATAAGTATTGTAATTGATCATTGTGTATAAAATTCTAAATCCATTCGTCTTTAACAATACACTTAACAAAGACACTTAGGTCAATAGTATTGATAAGAAGCCTGCTAATGTGTTCTGAGATTCCTCTTATTAGTTTTTATTTGATAACCAGTGTGTTTGTGACCAATGATTATTACCCAATGTGGTATATGTGAAAAGTAATTGAAACAGATTCGCTGTGTATATGAGACATTAAGAAAATGATACATGGTGCAGAGATGAATTATGCTAGCGATGTTTGAGAGGATTTGTAGCTCACGTTGCTGATAAGTATGTAAGTTAGCTCGCTAAACTTGAAGGTTTGTTTTCAGATGTTTAGTCACCATACTAGGTAACTTCATCAGTGAGAGTCTCTAGTGAAGTGCTGGTGGTATGTCCCGCCTCTCTATTTATGGGTCTTGGTTTCTTAAGGTGGATGATGTCATTTCCGGTTCATTCTTTCAAGGCAAGATAGATAGGTCTCGATGTGTTTATTGATGGAGTTCTGGATGGAATGCCATGCCTCTAAGAATTCTCGTGCGTGTCTTTGTTCCACCTATCCTAGGATCTGTGTGTGGTCCCAGTCAAAGTAGTGAAAATGTGTTGCTGGAAAGGCGCAGCAGGTCAGGCAGCATCCAAGGGGCAGGAGAATCGACGTTTCGGGCATGAGCCCTTCTTCAGGAAAGTAGTGTCGAAGTCCAGTCAAAGTAGTGTCCTTCTTTGTCTGTATGTATAGAAACATTTACAAGATACCATGTAAGAACTGTAAAAAACATTACCTTGGACAAACTAGCAGAAAACTTGCCACCAGGACACATGAACACCAACTGGTCACCAAAAGACACGACCCACTATCACTAGTTTCTATACATACAGACACCACTTTGACTGAGACAACACACACAACCTAGGACAGGCGAAACAAAGACATGCACAAGAATTCTTAGAGACATGGCATTCTAACCAGAACTCCATCAATAAACACATTGATTTAGACCCTATCTACCTTCCCTTGAAAAAACAAACCAGAAATGACATCACCCACCTTAAGAAAGCAAGATCTATAAATAGGGAAGTGGGACAAACCACCAGTGTTTCACCAGAGACTCTCACTAATGATGTTACCTAGTACGGTGACAAAACATCTGAAAACAAATCTTCAAGCTTAGCAAGCTAACTTACAAATGAATTATGCTCTCAGATGTAAATGAGTAAAGGGATCCTTTAGTTTTACAGCAGTAGAATTGAGTAATGGTGTGATTGAGGTTTAGTGAACAGCAATGTTTGTCTACAAGAATGTGTTTAATGTTGAAATGACGTATCAGGCTGAAATTTCCCAGTTGGGTCATGATCCCAATGTGGGTCACGAGTGATTACCTTCCTCTGACTGTAGGTAGTCCTTGTCACTTTGACCTCACCTCTAGCACGATCATTTAGAGGTGGAAATGCTTCTACTGAAGAACTGGAAAAATTCAGCCACTCATTTCCCTGGCAATGACAAGAGCCCAGAATATTCCTCCTCTTTCATCTGCAGTCGTCAATATTGCTGCTATTTCAAGCTCTCCATGCCTCTGGGAATGTTTTCTGATCCTCCCTCCCTTCCTCGGGATGGGCTAGACACACAAAAACATTAGACAAATGGTGTCACTGAACAACTCCATACTTCAGCCCAGTTAAAACGAAGAGTTCACAGATGAGGAACATAAACACACAAATTCTCTAACTCGGTTAGTACAACATGCTGCAACATGTGTCAGCCTTAGCTCAGTCGATCCTCCCCCTAACTTTGAAGGCTTTGAGTTTTAATGAAACCCTCAGGGACATCAATTTAATTAATTTTCAAATGAGGAGTTAAAACAAAACATTTCCTCACCCAGGTGTATGTAAAAGAGCCATAATAGTAGTGTTTGAATTGGAGCAATGTGCTGGCCACCTTTATTCCTCAGCTAACACTTCAGGTTGCTTATTGCTGGTCATTTGTCTCATTATTGCTATTGGGACCCTGTCCACAAATTGATTGTTGTGTTTCCTGACATTAGAACAAAGACTACAATTCAAATATACAAACAAGGCCATTGCATTGAATAAAGAATAAAGCATTTTAAAAAAGCGAAAGGCTGCGCACACAGCAATTTTTCAACTTTTCTAGTGATAGCTGTCTCTGTTTAAATTGTTAACTCTTCAATCAGTGCAACATTTCAATGAATAGTTAAAGTCTAGATTTATTAATCTAGTATGCTGCATGATGCAGAAGAGTCAAGTCTTTGTTTGCTGGCCAATCTATTAAGCCCTTTTGTCTCAGTATTTTGGTCAGCTCTCCAGCATTGTTCCTACCACTTTTAAAGGACTCTTTTCTCCTCTCATTCTGGTCTCTGGTACATGCCTGACATTTCATTGTTCCCCAATTGCCTTTGTTTGCTGAAGCCCTCGGGTCTGGAATTCCCTTTCTAAACCTTCCTGCCTTTCTATCTGTTTCTATTCCATTTAGATGTAGCAGGTGAAATTTAATGCAGAGCTATGTGCAATGATGGGAAGAACAGAGAGAAGCAACTTAAAATGAAGGGTCTGCGGGCAGAAACAAAGAGATTTTGGAGGGGTTTTAGGTCCTGATAAGTTGAAGGTGTCAGGGCAAGTTGAGAAAGTAGTTAGCATGGCCGACAGAATCCTGAGCTCTGCAACCAGAGGCACGGCGCAGGATTTTGCTGATCCATCAGAGAACTCAACATTGACTGGCAAAGTCGAAGAGTGTGGTGCTGGAAAAGCACAGCCGGTCAGGCAGCATCCAAGGAGCAGGAGAGTCGACGTTTCAGGCATAAGCCTTTTAACATCCCACCCGCCACCTTTCATTGGACAGCATGCACTGGGGTGGCCATTTTGAGGGCTGCTTCCCGTAAAGCCAATGAGCTGGTGGCCGGATCACACTTGGGAACCCCCTTTTTTGATTCTGATGTTAGGGTCCTAAAGACTGTGGTGACTTTCAGGCCATAGAATGTGATATGGATCTCAACAGTGGCTGCAATTTGGGTGTTACTCTGGGCCGAAATCACAGGAATACATAATTGGCTGTGGCCCAAAAAATCAGTGAGGAAATTCTGCATTCCACCCATGGGTGCCCGTTATTCACGTTGCCAGTCAATTAGGATAAAGTGAGGACTGTAGATGCTGGACAACAGAGTCGAAGAGTGTGGTGCTGGAAAAGCACAGCCGGTCAGGCAGCATATGAGGAGCAGGAAAATCGATCGGGCATAAGCCCTTCAAGGGCTCAGGTTTGAATCCTACCATGGTTGATGTTGGAATTTGAATTCAATGAAAATAATATCTGGAATTAAGAGTTAAATAATGACCACAAAAACCATTGTTGGGAAAAAAAATCCATTTGCTTCACTAATATCTTTTAGGGAAAGAAGCCACCATTCTTACCTGGTCTGGCCCATGTGTGACTCAAGACCTGCACTGATGTGATTGACTCTTAACCTCCCTCTGGACAATTAGGGATAGGCAAGAACTGCTGGCTTAGCCGTCAAATTCATTACATTTTTAAAAACTCCTGGCCAAATTGCCAGCTCCTCTGGCTGGTTCATGCACAGCCTTCCGTCCTTAAGGTCCCTCCTTGGGCTTGAAGCCACCCAGTCCATTCGCCCGCTCACCCCTTCTGCCAGTATAACAAGGCCACCTCAGGAAGTTGGTAACCTCTGCCACTGGCAAAATATTAATGGGTGTGAAAATTACCCTATATAGGACCAATTTACATTTGAAATGAAAACAGCAAGTGCAGGAGAACGTCTGCAGGGAGAAACAGATGAATATTTTGAATCTAGTATGACTCTTTTTCAGTACAGTTGAAGTAATTGCCGTGAGTTACCAGAGTGAAATGGTTAAACAGTTTGTCATTTGCAGACATTTCAAGAAAAGATTTCTGTTGCTGCACTGTTGACTCAGTCGATGACTAGGGTCCTTAATGTACAATTGCCACTAGAACATAAAACATCGAACAATACAGTGCAGAACAGGCCCTTCAGCCCTCAATGTTGTGCTGGCCTCTGAACTATTCTCATTAATGAATCATTTATTCCTCTTCACCCAAGAGTGGTGAGAATGTAACCACGAGGAGTTTTAGCAAGTGTCATAGGCACAAAACTATATATGTAGAAGAAGGAGAACAAAATGGCGGGATATGTTGATAAGATTAGACAAAGCAGAATGAGATCAGGCTCATGTGGACCATAGACATCAGCACGAACTGAATGCCCTGTTATTTGTTAATTCAATGGATATGATGCATGTTGTAATGAAGCAAATGATATAAAACATTTTTGTTTTTCCAAAACAAGTCTGGGCTTCTACAGTCCTGTTATTGCCATTCGTTTGCATGCTTGTTGTCAAACTCCATAAAACTGTTAAAATAGATAAAAGAGAGAAACAGCTTAGTGAATAATTGCAGCAAGACTTTCTTACTCATCTAATGCAATTCTCTTGCAATAACGACTCACATATCACTTGCCTGTCTAATGACTTGCTGTAATTCCTATGAACAGTATGGATTGTGAAAGTCGCAATATAAAGGCAATTCTGTTCTTTCATTCCACTATCACAAGAATTCTCTCCAGCAAAGAAAAATCATGAATGAGGTGAATTTCAAAGGGTTAATTCATTGGGTTTCAAAAGCAAACTGGAATAGATCAGGCGATGCAAATGTGATGTGGTCACTTTAGACAGTACAGATAATGACAGTGAATCACCAGTAAAAATATTGCAAATAATACAAGCCAACAATCCTCCAACCCATGTATTCTGGGAGGTAGCCCTCCAGATTCAGACTCAGTGCAAATTTACAACAGAATCACTGCAACCATTTCAGTAAAAGTAGCTCAGAGTTATTTACTCAGAGTGAAAACACGCAGTGCTTGACCTTGAGGGATTGCTGAGACTCTTTAGCAGCAGATATGCACCAGGCTGGGTAAACTCTGAATGCCTGACCCTCCCGCTGATTTCAGCTGGAAGTCAACCCCTCAATGCATACAGCTGACAAGCAATTTAATAGCTCCCGGCATATGAATGGACTCAGGGCATCCCATTAGCAGGAACCCAAGGGATCAAATCGAGTTTGGGTCACAACAAGACTGCAAACGCTGAAAATTTGAAACAAAAGCAGAGAGCATTGGAAACATGGAGGGAAACCTGTCAGCATCAAAATAAAAGGCACATTATGGTTTTGGAGTGAAATCATTGCTGGTCTAAAACCTCACTTTTGCGAATGGGGAAACAAATAACAATGAATGCATGCCCTGTTAAAAAAGAATCCAGCCATGTATCATGAGTTTAAAAATAAAAAGACTAAATCATGGGAGTCTTTAATAAAAATATGGGAGTCCTGGCAGCTGGAGTAGTGAGGGGGACTTAGGGCACTCACCCAGATGGCAGCAATACCAAACCCCCACTGGGCCTCAGTAAACTCCATACTCCATGGGCTGGCCATTAAAATAATTTGAAAAGAAGTTGTGCTTTTGTGATATTATTCAGGAAAGTGCCTTCCAATACTGTGTCTCGTCATCCAGGGATGACCAATACAGGTGGTGATGCCAGTACTCATGATTTGGGGGTGCCAGTGTTGGACTGGGGTGTACCAAGTTAAAAATCTTTTTTATTAACTGTCTACAGTACGGCAGCTTGGAATTATGGATTGCGATCCTTCATCAAGTTGAAAGGGTAAAACCACAAATCTCGTCTATCATCTCTCTCGCTGGTAACCATGATGTGGAGGTGCTGGTGTTGGATTGGGTGGACAATGTTAAAATCAAACAACACCAGGTTTATTTGGAAGTACAAGCTTTCAGAGCGCTGTTCCTTCATCAATTAGCCAATGATGAAGCTACCTGACCATAAGACCAGAAGACATAGGAGTGGAAGTAAGGTCATTCGGCCCATTGAGTCCACTCCGCCATTCAATCATGGCTGATGGGCATTTCAACTCCACTTACCCGCATTCTCCCCATAGCCCTTAATTCCTTGTGACATCAAGAATTTATCAATCTTGGACGAAGGACCAGTGTCCAAACACACCTGTTGGACCATAACCTAATGTTGTGTGATTTTTAAATTTCTCTTGCTGACTGTCCTGTGATTCTTTTCCCATTACACTGAACAAATTGGGTCCCATTACGCTGAACAAATTGGGTGGTTCAGTATGTTATTCCTTCACCTCTGGTGTCTAGCATCAGCCAAATCCAAGCTGCCCAATTTCAAGAAAAGTCTTCTGTCTCTTTCTCAAATGTGAGCTGAGTTTGACAGACTCAACCCTTTTTGTTGCTTTTGAGTTATTCAGTCACAGTATGTGAACTATGTTGGTAAGGTCAGCCCTCATTGTACTAGGGGGATGTGGATGCCATTGGCTGGATCAGCTTTTATCTGCCCCTAGTTGCCCTTGAGAAGATGATGGTGAGCTGCCTCCGTGTACCATTGCAGTCCATGTAGGTTGACTCACAATACAATTCAGGAGAGTATTCTAGGATTTTGACCCAGCAACAGTGTGGGAATGGTGAAATATTTCCAAGTCAGTGGGTGGTCTTCCTCTATTTGCTGTCCTTGTCCTTTCAGATAGGAGTGGTCATGGGTTTGGAAGGTACTGTCTAAGGAGCCTTGATGAATTTCTGTAGTGCATCTTGTAGAAGGCACACACTGCTGTTTCTGAGCATCGGGGGCAGAAGGAGGAGAGGCTGCCTTTTAGCTGCACTTCTGGGACTTAACTGAGGATGGACCTTGTGCTGGAGTCAGGGTGGAGCTTAACCAGGGCTCTGGGCAGAATGACAGTGGCAGGCATGGGGACTGAGGATGAGGCCAAGACCCAAACCGGTAAAAGCCAAGGGTTCATCAGTCTTGGTGGGACTCAAATACACTGAGCACATCACTGCCATAGTGTTAAAGATTTACAGTCATAGAGTACAGCATGGAAACAGACCCTTCGGTCCAACTCGTCCATGCCAACCAGAAATCCCAACCCAATCTAGTCCCACCTGCCAGCACTCGACCCATATCCCTCCAAACCCTTCCTATTCATATACATATCCAAATGCCTCTTAAGTGTTGCAATTGTACCAGCCTCCACCACATCCTCTAACAGCTCATTCCATGCACATACTACCCTCTGCATGAAAACATTGCCCCTTAGGTCTCTTTTATATCTTTCCCCTCTCACCCTAAACCTATGCCCTCTAGTTCTGGACTACCCGACCCCAGGGAAAAGACTTTGTCTATTTATCCTATCCATGCCCCTCATAATTTTGTAAACCTCTATCAGGTCACCCCTCAGCCT
>NC_057737.1:11073698-11074768 GCF_004010195.1 Chiloscyllium plagiosum | reverse complement strand
TTCCACTTCTCAACCCACTGGCCCATCTGGTCCAGATCCTGTTGTAATCTGAGGTAACCCTCTTCACCGTCCACTACACATCCAATTTTGGTGTCATCTGCAAACTTACTAACTGTACCTCTTATGCTCGTATCCAAATCATTTATGTAAATGACAAAAAGTAGAGGGCCCAGCACTGATCCTTGTGGCACTCCACTGGTTACAGGCCTCTGGTGTGAAAAACAACCCTCCACCACCACCCTCTGTCTTCTACCTTTGAGCCAGTTCTGTATCCAAATGGCTAGTTCTCCCTGTATTCCATGAGATCTAACCTTGCTAATCAGTCTCCCATGGGGAACCTTGTCGAACGCCTTACTAAAGATGGAGAGGAATTTGTTAAGTGCATACAAGACAATTTTCTGATTCAGTATGTGGGTGTACCTACTAGAGAAGGTGCAAAACTTGACCTACTCTTGAGAAATAAGGCTGAGGTGTCAGGCGGGGAGCACTTTGGGGCCAGCGACCATAATTCTATTAGTTTTAAAATAGTGATGGAAAAGGATAGACCAGATCTAAAAGTTGAAGTTCTAAATTGGAGAAAGGCCAATTTTTATGGTATTAGGCAAGAACTTTCGATAGCTGATTGGGGGCAGATGTTCGCAGGTAACAGGACGGCTGGAAAGTGGGAAGCCTTCAGAAATGAGATAACGAGAATCCAGAGAAAGTATATTCTTGTCAAGGTGAAAGGAAAGGCTGGTAGGTATAGGGAATGCTGGATGACTAAAGAAATTGAGGGTTTGGTTAAAAAAGAAGGAAACATATTTAAGGTATAGCTAGGATAGATTGAGTGAATCCTTAGAAGAGTATAAAGGCAGTAGGAGTATACTTAAAAGGGAAATCAGGAGGGCAAAAAAGGGACATGAGATAGCTTTGGCAAATAGAATTAAGGAGAATCTAAAGGGTTTTTACAAATATATTAAGGACAAAAGGGTAACTAGGGAGAGAATAGGGCCGCTCAAAGATCAGCAAGGCGGCCTTTGTGTGGAGCCGCAGAAAATGGGGGAGATACTAAATGAATATTTTGCATCAGT
>NC_057737.1:11067845-11073160 GCF_004010195.1 Chiloscyllium plagiosum | reverse complement strand
ACCAGATGGGCCAATGGGCTGAGAAGTGGCAGATGGAGTTTAATTCGAGGTAAATGCGAGGTGCTGCATTTTGGGACAGCAAATCTTAGCAGGACTAATCCACTTAATGGTCAGGTCTCAGGGCATGTTGCTGAACAAAGAGATCTTGGAGCGCAAGTTCATAGCTCCTTGAAAGTGGAGTCGCAGGTAGATAGGATAGTGAAGAAGGCGTTTGGTATGCTTTCCTTTATTGGTCAGAGTATTGAGTACAGGAGTTGGGAGGTCATGTTGCGGCTGTACAGGACATTGGTTAGGCCACTGGATGCAATTCTGGTCTCCTTCCTACCGAAAAGATGTTGTGAAACTTGAAAGGTTTCAGAAAAGATTTACAAGGATGTTGCCAGGGTTGGAGAATTTGAGCTACAGGGAGAGGCTGAACAAGTTAGGGCTGTTTTCCCTGGAGTGTCGGAGGCTGAGGGGTGACCTTATAAAGGTTTACAAAATTATGAGGGGCATGGATAGGGTAAATAGGCAAAGTCTTTTCTCTGGGGTCGGCTAGTCCAGAACTAGAGGGCATAGGTTTAGGGTGAGAGAGGAAAGATATAAAAGAGACCTAAGGGGCAACGCTTTCACACAGAGGGTGGTACGTGTATGGAATGAGCTGCCAGAGGAAGTGGTAGAGGCTGGTACAATTGCAATATTTAAGAGGCATTTGGAAGGGTACATGAATAGGAAGGGTTTGGAGGGATATGGGCTGGGTGCTGGCAGGTGGGACTAGTTTGTGTTGGGATATCTGGTCGGCATGGACGGGTTGGACCGAAGGGTCTGTTTCCGTGCTGTACATCTCTATGACTTTAACTGTAGGGGGAATCATACCATTTTGGTAAAGATAAAAGATTCTAGTTCTAAATAAAATTAATATACCTGATATCAGACAGGGGCCAGCCCAGTTGAAACCCAGACTGACCTCAATTTAAAATCTTTTACTGTGGCTAAGGGGTACAGGGGATTGGCCTCAGTCTGTCCTTTTTATTATTCACTTAATGCTGACACTGTAACAAAGAAATTGAAACCGTACTCTTCCAGAGCTGAGACACTGAAGGACAGGCACATTTGCACCTCCACAGTGCAGACATGAGAGCAGCCTGCAATAAACCCGAGTACAGCTGTCTGAGCTTATAAAATTAAATCCAACTCATGGAACTGCTATTGAGGTGATAGACATTATAAAAGAAGCGATGAAATGCATGTCTGATGTTGTCGCTGTGATTTCCTCAAGGAGGAATCAGGAAAGACACAAGATGAAAAAGGAAAGTCATACTTTTCAACACCTGGCTTTCTTTTATTTATCTAATAAAAGTAAATTGTTTCTGGAGGCAGCAATATATTTAAAGGTAACCTTTCATCTGATCTCCGGGCCATTTTGTTTTACGGCGGTCTGTGGACTGCGGCTGCAATTCTCGAAGATAATCCAGTTAGCGAGAGCACTTTTCAAAGATTGGTCTGATGGTGACACTGTCAGTTCGAGAGGACCCTGCTGTGAAATTGATGAGGGTCAGAATAGCCTCCTTCCTGTTAAGATTCCTCTGACTCACATTCTCACAATGTTGTTCAATGTCCAGTCACTTACCCGTGGCAACAAATCTTAGCCATTCCAGAGAGTAGAGGGCATACGACACCAGCTAAAAGGTTATAACCACTATTCTCAGGGGCTATGAGCAATGATCTGTTGTCGGAAGGACGTTATCAAGGTCCTGGAAGAGATTTACCAGGATGTTGCCAGGAATGGAGTTCTTAAGTTATAGGGAGAGGCTGGGTTGGTTGGGGCATTTTTCACTGGAGCATAGGAGGTTGAGTTACAGAATTTTAAACCTTATAAAGTTTTATAAAATCATGAGGGGTACAGATAAGGTGAATGGCAGGTGTCTTTTCCCTAGGGTGGGGAGATTTCAAAACTAGAGGTGAAAGGAGAAAGATTTAGCCAAAGAGTCATAGAAACGTACAGCACGGAAACAGACCCTTCGGTCCAACCCGTCCATGCCGACCAGATATCCTAACCTAATCTAGTCCCATTTGCCAGCACTTGGCCCATATCCCTCTAAACCCTTCCTATTCATATACCCATCCAGATGCCTTTTAATTTCTGCAATTGTACTAGCCTCTATCATCTCCTCTGGCAGCTCATTCCATACACACACCACCCTCTGCATGAAAACGTTGCCCCTTCGGTCCCTTTTATACCTGTCCCCTCACAGCTTTAACCTATGCCCTCTAGTTCTGCACTCCCCCACCCCAGGGAAAAAAACTTGTCTATTTATCCTATCCGTGCCCTTCACGATTTTATAAACCTCTGTAAGGTCACTCCTCAGCCTCCGATGCTCCAGGGAAAACAGCCCCAGCCTATTCAGCCTCTCCCTATAGCTCAAATTCTCCAACTCTGGCAACATCCTTGTAAATCTTTTCTGAATCCTTTCAAGTTTCACAACATCCTTCCGATAGTATTGCATGCAATATTCAACAGTGGAAATTGAAAAACTAAAAATTAAAAGTTTAAAAAAGACACGAGGGGCAGCTTTTTTACATAAACAGTGCTTTGTGTGGGGAAGGAATTTCCAGAGGAAGTAATGGTTGCAGATACAGTTACAACATTTAAAAGACATTTGGATAAGTTCATGAATAAGAAAGGTTTGGAGGGATATGGACTAAGCTCAGGCAGGTGGGACTAGTTTAGTTTGGGATTATGGTCAACGTGAACCAGTTGGACTGAAGGGTCTGTTTCCATGTTGTATGACTCTACAACCCTGGCTTAGGATGTCATGTATTAGGTGCCAGGGTTATCCAACTGTAGCTTTGGTAAAGTGCAGGCATTTCACCCATATCTCCATTCTAATCCCTATTTCACTTGCATATACTGGGAGTGGGCAGAATTGGGAAGAGTCTGATGATTTCCACTCTCCTTTACCACATTGTCTTGAGTTCATCTGGCTCCATGATAAAGGCATTCAAGAGTCAGACCATATGGAATAGAAACATCAGAACAAGAGAAGGCCAATCAGCTCTTCAAGTCTGCTTAACAATTCAATTGAAACAGCTTCTCCTGCTTAGCCGGACACTCTCCTCCCTGTTCATTTATCTCTGTTTTTACTCACTCCTTCGAAAGTCTTATGGCTACTATCTCTAAGAGCTCTTTAGTGGCCTAGCGTCAAAGGTAACTCCAGTGAACTCAATGTACTTTACTGCATTCAAGTTGCTGTTTACATAAAAGTTGTTGTCCATCTTGACTGCTCAGTACCTCAACTCTATTTCATTTTAATTCATTCACAGGATCTTGGAATCACTGGCAAATCCAGCATTCACTGTCCATTTTTAACTGAAACGAAAAGCTAGCCTAATGGTGACTATGTAGCCATTATCAATTCAGTGCCACTGTTTCTCATTGCAATATTCAATTTAAAACAATCAAGGTCAAGTGAGGAAATGACCAATAGCAACAGGGGAATATCTGGGGGATGTGAGTGGGAGAGGTCAAGTGGAGAGGAATACCGTTTCTTAATGGAAAATAGATGACAAAAATAAATTTGGATCCATTTTCTTTCCACATGAACATTTCTTTTGCTAGTAACACAGGGAAACAAAGCTGAAAGTGGTGAGCATATTGATCCAATGGCATGTGTTGTATATGTACTTTGCCCTGAAGAGAGTTGACTGCATTTGGTGTGTGCATACAATGTTGCGACTCTGCCTGACAGTTAGTCTCCTCTGGATGTACAAGCCGCACACACACAGGATTTACTTAGTGTGCTGTAAGGGGCGCTTCATAGCCTCCAATGTGTTTCACTGCTTTTAATGAATGAACCTGGGACATTAATCAATCCCTCAGGTGCAATTGAATATTAGAATATTATCATTAACATGACAGCCCCTAAAATCTATCAACAGTAAATTTGGGAGTTTCCAATTAGACTGAAATGTCAAAGTGTGTCCAAAGAGACCCGTATAGAGGCACAACCTTGAAGAACCTATCACAAGATGACAAATGGAAGGTGGGCAGGGCCAGGCGTATGACTTCCCTTTCCCTGTTGCAGGCTGTTGAAGAGAGTATGAGGATTTCAGGAGTTACACAGGCCGGCGTTCTGTATTGAGGAAGTCTCAACATCATAAACCCATTCTCGAAAGACTCTGTCCTTTCTAACTCCTGCTCGAGGGAGTTCAGAGTATCGGATGCCCACAGTGGGAATTCCAAACAAAATAAAAGCAAAACACTGTTGCAAATCTGAAATAAATCAATAGAAAGTGCTGAAAATATGCAGCTAATTCAGGCAGCAGCCTGATGATAAGCCATCATCAGTATTTTCTGAAGCACTACAGTGCAGGTGAAATGTCATCATCTGCCAGTGAGCTATGGTCCATCAATTGGAGAGATTGGGAGCGTTTGCTGGTGCCTCATACTATTCACATTGATTATTTCAGTTTAAAGGGTTCATTCTGTGCCCTGTTATCTCACGCTACTTTTCACATAATTTCTTTTCTGACCTACAGTAGGGAAGAGGTTAGCTATTGAACCAGACTTATAGGCACAGGCAAGGAGGATTTTCTTTCTTCCCTGAGTCTCACCTTCCTTCCTCAATCTCTCCAAGTCCCCCCCTCTCCATCCTCTCCTTTCTTCCAGCTACTCTTCCCTTCTTCATTCCCTACACTCTTTCCTGAGTCTCTTCTCCTTCCACCTACCCACTCTTCTTTTTACTCAGTCTTACCGTCCCTCTCTCATTTACACTGTGGTACATTGAATTAATTCAATCATAATGATGTAATTGATCACATGGGAGTTGAAGAGCCTTGCTTTGAGATGAGGAGCAGGCAGCCTCAGGGTCAGTGCTTGTGTAAATACCACAGCTCAAGACATCCCAGACTAGGATCTCAATATGCAGGGAACAGCATTGGCTTAAAATGTAAGATAAAGCACTAGTTTTCCCTCCCTCAGTATCCCCCTTCCCTCAGTGCGCCCCCTCCCTCAGTTCCCCTTCCCCTCTGACATTACCCCCTGCCTTCCCCTCCCTTCTCTCTCAGTCCCCCTTCCCTCCCTCAGTCTCTCCGTACCTCCCTCAGTTCTCACTCCCCTTTTCAGTTTCGCTTCCCCTCCCTAAATCCCCCTCCCCTCTCTCAGTCTCTCCTTTCTTCCTTTAATCACTTCTTCACTCCAATAATTTCTCTCTATCTCTCGCTTTCACTTTCTTTCTTGCTCCTCACCCTCACTGTCTCCTGCAGACTCTCCTTCCCCCCTCAATCTCACTTTCCTTCCCTTACTTTCCATCCCTCAATTTCTCTCCCTCACTCTT
>NC_057737.1:11054625-11067179 GCF_004010195.1 Chiloscyllium plagiosum | reverse complement strand
TCCCTCCCCCTCTCTTTCCCTCACTTCCCTCCCCCCTCACCTTCACTAGCCTTCCCTCCCCATCTCTCCTTCCATCCTCAGCCTTACTCACTCTGATCCCTCACGATGCTGGAGCCTGTGCTTTGTCATGTGTTGTTACTCCTTGCTTCGATTAGCGTTCTTCCCATGCCAACCTGCCCTTTGAGGATTTGGCTCTACAACTTCCTCTTCACATTTCAAAACGAAATGAAGGAAAACCATTATATGCAAGCCTCTTGCACAGACTCTTATTTTAAAATGTAGATCCCCCCTTCAGTCTTAATAGTCAAGTAACTAAACCTCTTCGACCATTAAGAAGAGAAGGAAATACATTAAACACATTCTCAAAGTAAAATCTCATTAGTGTGTCAGACAATAGGGAACTTGCCCAAAAGCACCTCAGGTATTTATTTCCCACAATTTCCAGCCCAGAGATGTTTAATGAACACATTTATTATTTATTCTTCTGCAGGCTTGTAGAATTTAGATACAATACATTCCATTACAGGGTTAGTGAGCCTCACAGGATACAGGTTACACACAAGTGGTTGTGTGGATGCTGCTGTTGAGGGTGTGGGGGGGGGGGGGGGAGGGGGGGGGGTGTGGGGGGGGGGGGAGGGGGGGGCGGGGGGGGGGATGCCTATAAAGACACAGGCAGCTCTTGCAGCCTACAGCAATCCTGTGGATTTACACACTGTATGGCTGGAAACCAACAGTGCTGCTTTATTGCAATGGTAACTCAGTAACTTCAAAGTGACTGTAATGCTAACAGTGCAATGGGTTTCTGCCCTGGGTGGATATTGTTCCTAGCTAACCTAGAGCAGGGCTGTGAGTACGTGATCAGGCCTGTTTCAGCTCCAGATATTCCCAGTTTGGAGTGGGGGAAGGGGGGCGGTGGCTGCGGGAGTGGGGGAGAGGCATCAGCGCGTCCCCTAATGCCTCAAGGGATAACGCAGGAAATGGGATTTATCTCCATTAGGCCGTTCCCACCTTCCTGCACCTTTTTTTAAAAAATTGTGCATGGAATGGAAGCTGGGCCATCATCCCTTGCCTGTCCCTAATTGCCCTTAACCTGAGTTGCTTGGTAGGGCCTTTTTAGTTAAAAGTTGCCGTGGATCTGGAGTCACATCTAGGACAAGCCAGGGAACACCTCCACCGCTGATGTCAGATTCACAAGTCTTTAGTTCCCAGGCTTCTCCTTACAGCTTTTCTTAAACAACATTAGCCACCCTCCAGTCATCTGGCACCTCACCCGTAGAGATATTCTGTATCCACCTCACCCCAGGATACAAAATATCTCTGCTAGGGACACCAGAATATCTTCCCTAACGTCTCACAACATCCTGGGCTACGCTTGACCAGGTCCCAGAGATTTATCCACCTTTATATTTTCTAAGATCTCCAGCACTTCCTCTTCTGTAAAGTGCACTGCTTTCAACACATATTTGCTTTCCCGAGTTCCCTCGCCTCCATTTCTTTCTCCACTGTAAAAATTTAAAAGGGACCTAAAGGGCAAGATTTTCACTCAAAGGGTAATTCTTATGTGGAATAAATTTCCAGGGGAAGTGGTAGAGGCAGGCACAATTACAAAATTTAAAAGACATTGAAACAAGTAAATGAATAGGAGAGGTTTAGAGGGATATGGGCCAAATGGGACTAATTTAGTTTGGGTAGCTTGCTCGGTGTGGACGAGTTGGATTGAAGGGTCTGTTTCCAAACTGTATGACTCTATGTCTCTGGCAAACATTGTGGTCGATTTACGTTCCCTAAAGGACACTGGTGGCTGTACAGGACATTGGTTAGGCCACTGTTGGAATATTGCGTGCAATTCTGGTCTCCTTCCTATCGAAAAAATGTTGTGAAACTTGAAAGGGTTCAGAAAAGATTTACAAGGATGTTGCCAGGGTTGGAGGATTTGGGCTACAGGGAGAGGCTGAACAGGCTGGGGCTGTTTTCCCTGGAGCGTCGGAGGCTGAGGAGTGACCTTATAGAGGTTTACAAAATTATGAGGGGCATGAATAAGGTAAATAGGCAAAGTCTTTTCCCTGGGGTCGGGGAGTCCAGAATTAGAGGACATAGGTTTAGGGTGAGAGAGGAAAGATATAAAAGAGACCTAAGGGACAACCTTTTCACGCAGAGGGTGGTACGGGTATGGAATGAGCTACCAGAGGAAGTGGTGGAGGCTGGTACAATTGCAACATTTAAAAGGCATTTGGATGGGTATATGAACAAGAAGGGTTTGGAGGGATATGGGCCGGGTGCTGGCAGGTGGGACTATATTGGGTTGGGATATCTGGTCGGCTTGGACAGGTTAGACCGAAGGGTCTGTCCCCATGCTGTACATCTCTATGACTCTATGGACACTATGGTGCTTTTTCTAATAATTGATAGTGGTTACATGGTGGTTATTAGGGCACCTTTTAGACCCACCTTCTTCAGCTCACTGCAGCTTCTGCCCCAGAGTTCAGAAATACTTGCAGAATACCCACTTAATTCATCAGCATAATACTAAAGAGTTACACAGGAAGCACAGTCTTCATATCCTCCTTTGACTATCGAAGGTTCAGGATGCTCTTGACTAAAGGATTTGATCAGAGGGAAACAGAGAAACTATTCCTTTGTTTTTGTATCAAAATATTCTTTATTTATTACATTTCACGAGAAACAGTTTCCTCCGATGGGGGTGGGGAGTGCTGAACCGGGGGAATAATGTTAAAATTACAGTGAGGTGGTTCGGGAGGAGGTGAAGAAGCTCTGACTCAGATAGAGGAAAGATGACATCTGGACTCTTCCATCCCAGAAAGCTGTCGAGGCTGAACTAGGAGGGAGTCACATTGAAAATGGCAGAACTGAGATTGTTAGTGGAGTGTGTTAAGGCTTGTGGAGTTGAATGGAGAAAATGGAATTTATGAGTAGCTGAAATGAATGGGCTGGTGCCACTGACTGATTTTCCTGCACTTGTTTAAAATACACACCTGCTTATCTTTCTGGACAGCCTCAGCTCTAACTCACACTCTGCCAGTGGTTGATGTTCCAGTCATTTAATGCTTGCTAACTCTTTTTGCTTCAGTATTTAATAAGAGTAGGGAAACTTTCTATTAGCAATTCTATATCCTTTTCTCTTATCGATTTTTATATGTGCACCATGGAAAGCATCCTATCCAGATGCATCACTGCGTGGTTTGGCAATTACGCTTCCCATTCTGCAAGAACCTACTGAGAGTTGTGAACACAGCCCAGGCTATTACACAAACCAGCCTTCCATCCATTGACCCTATCTAGACTTTCAGGCTGTCTTAGGAAAGCAGCCAACGTAATTAAAGACCCCTCCCACCCCAGTTGTACTCTCTTGCACCGTCTTCCAGCGGGCAGAAAATTTGTATACCCATATAGATTCAAGAACAGCTTCTTCCCCGCTGTTATCAGACTGTTGAGCAGACTTCTCAAATGTTAATTCTGATCTCTCTCTCTGCGGCTGTCACACTGTATTCTGCCTCTGTTCTGCTACCCTGATGCACTTTGTGTGGTACAACCTGCCTGTATTGCATGCAAAACAACACTTTTCACTGTATCTCAGTGCATGACAACAATAAATCAATTTATCAATCAATATCATAAAGAGAAGACAGACAATGCATATGATGCTTATCCAATTAACACAGAGAGCTGAAATAAAAACGCAAAGTGCGGAGAAACTCAGCAGGTCTGGCAGCAGCTGTCGATAGTGAAACAGAGCCAATGTTTCGAATCCAATGACCCTTTTTCAGAACACAGCACAGAGAGTTGATGTTACAACCTCAGAACGGCACTGATCGTATAATTAAAATAGCTGGCAAGAGGTCTAGTAACATCTGTGGAAAGAAACACATCAATGATTTGGATATAAGCCCAGCCTCAGAATTTTTAGCTCTCTTTTAACCTGTTCAGATGAGTTACGATATAGAATCAGTGGGATTTGAACCTGAGTCTTCTGGCTCAGAGGTAGAGACACTACCAGAGTCCTCTGATACCAGCAAATACAAGGCTCTCCAAGCAGCACAAACACGTATGTTCATTGGAAAAGTAATCCTGTAATTTATTTTCCCACACTTGCTTTAAAAGTTGTTGGCAGGCAATATTCCTAAGAACACTCTCTGGGAAATGAGGTCTTGGGATACAAGCACACAATCTTTCACCTTTGCTGTGAATCTCCTCAAAACTGTTGTTCCAGCACCGTTATGTTAACTGCAGTGATACTGTGTCAAGGAATGTATTTTGGTGGGGCATTGGCAGTAGTTTGGAGCAAGTTCCTAACCATTAGAGATTGAAGAGTCCCAGATTTGCCTGCCATCTGGTGGCTATCACTTGAAGTACAACCTTTGAGCAAATTAATTCTATTTTGAATACTCGTTGGTTAGAACATGAAAGAGTTAAGAGGTGCACACAAGATTTTGTCCACTGGGAATCTGAAGTTGGAAGAATTGTCTGTGAGATGGTGATATAATCATAAGAAATTCATCTATTTAACATTGTGTGCAAAGCCTCAATCAGCTTGTGCCTGATATGAAAGCCCAATCTAAATCGCTAGGTTAGTACATCCAGTGCAGTTGGCACATATACTGTGCATTCCAGCTTAGTGGCTGTTCGATCTTGACACCAGAGACAAAACAGTACAAAATGTATTTGACGCACACAGTGCGTGTCATTCCTCACTGCAACATACACAAAGCAATAATTATCATCGCAAATAAAAGACC
The DNA here is from genome assembly GCF_004010195.1 of Chiloscyllium plagiosum. Taxonomy (NCBI): domain Eukaryota; kingdom Metazoa; phylum Chordata; class Chondrichthyes; order Orectolobiformes; family Hemiscylliidae; genus Chiloscyllium; species Chiloscyllium plagiosum. The sequence continues at coordinate 11,062,425 of NC_057737.1, read as the reverse complement.
ATTGAGCAATTACTGTAAAAGCAGAATGTAAGCACAGAGCAGACCCTTCAATTGCTACATTAATAATCATGAGCTGCTCATGATAATTGTCTGCTGTTGGATATTTGGCGAGTGGCCCAGCTATCAGCAGCATTTGGGCAGATGTGCTGCTTCTTTACAGTGCTGGCACTGCCTTTATTTCTGCTGCCTTTACTTCGCCTCTATCCAGGGAACGTTAATATTAGGGGGCTCTTCATGTCAAGGAGCATTAAACATCTACAGGGTTATAGACTAGTCAAACTCCTGGGAGGGTAGGGTTGTCAAAATGAAGTGCAATCCTCTGGTGAAGCAGGGCTGAGAGAGCAGAGGGCAATTGAACCAGGGCACACTGACCTTTTGACCTTCCACCGTCTCAGGATGTCCCACAGAGCGCTGTAGTCGATGATTTGCTTTATCAGTAAAGTCACGGTTGTGATGGCAGGGAAGGTTGGAATGGAGCACAGGAACGGGAGTAGGCCATTCAGCCCATCAAGCCTGCCACACTTTCCTGTGCAATCACAGCCCTATCGAGCATTCAATACCTTCTAGTCAAGCCAATCCCAAGTGTCCAATTTTGGGCTCCACACCTCAGGGAGGACATACTGGCATTGGAGCGTGTCCAGCAGAGATTCACATGAATAATCCCTGGAATGGTAGGCCTAACATCCGATGAACAGCTAAGGAACCTGGGATTGTATTCATTAGAGTTTTGAAGGTTGAGGGGAGATCTAGTACAAACTTACAAGATAATGCATGACTTAGAAAAGGTGGACACTGGCAATTTTTCTCCATTCGGCGGTGAGACTAGGACCTGTGGGCACAGCCTTAGAATTAGTGCGGTTAATTTACAATGGAAATGAGGAGACATTTCTTCAGCCGGAAAGTGGTGGGCCTGTGGAATTCGTTGCCATGGAGTGCAGTGGAGGCCAGGATGTTAAATGTCTTCAAGGCAGAGATTGATAAGTTCTTGATCCTGCAAGGAATTAAGGGATATGGGGAGAGTTTGGGTAAGTGGCATTAAAATGCCCATCAGCCATGATTAAATGGCGGAGTGGACTCGATGGGCAAAATGGCCTTACTTCCACTCTTATGTCTTATGGTCTTATAACTATGTACCCCATGGATAATCTTGCATACAGCAAGATTCCACAAATGGCAATACAAGATAAATGTGAGATAAACAGTCAGATAATTGGTTTCTCAGTGTTGGTGTCCTTTGGAAGGATGTTAGCCCTCCACTGCCCTTTTCTTTCTGTACAGTGGCCAAAAGATAAGGGATGAACTTTCACGGATGCACTTGGTGATCGGAGCAGAACTGGGAAACTGGGAATTTGATGTCATCCTGGTTTCCAGGCTCCGATCCATCCACGGGCCATATTCCTGGCCACTGCTGCACGGCTGGGGGAGGGGGGCTTAGCCGATTGATCTCTTTCATGGAAAGGAGGACAACTGCCAGAGGAAGCCAGGAGTTTCTGTGGATGGTTGCCATGGGGAACAGAGCTGCTGTCTCTTGGTGGGCAGCATCAAGTGAAAACTTCCATTCCAGGCTGGCCTAGAGACGCTGTCCATTGATGCCCCCAAGCCCTCCCCAGACACCTCTGGCCTCTCAGTCTCTTCTGGCCCCTCCACCACCTTGGCAGAACTACTGCACTGAATTCATCTGAGGGAAATACCAGTAAAAAGGCAGCAATAGTTGGAAATGGATGTACTAACCACAATGGATCTCCAGTTTGAAGCATCCAAGATGAGTCCGGCCAGTCCTTGTTTTTCTCTGGGAAAACCAGGCATGAGCAATAAATGCTGACCCAGCCAATCGGTGCCCATGAGTGAATAAAAACTGATATGTGCCATTCACAAGATTTACTGGGCTTTCCTTCTGGGTTTTATTTAAGATTGTCTGAAGTTGATGACTGGGCACCTCAGGTTTGGAATCACCTTATCTCTTGCGTGGCACGGTGGCACAGTGGTTAGCATTGCTGCCTCACAGCGCCAGAGACCCAGGTCAATTCCCACCTCAGGCAACTGTTTGTGTGGAGTTTGCACATTCTCCCCATGTCTGCGTGGGTGTCCTCCGGGTGCTCCGGTTTTCTCTCACAGTCCAAAAATTTGCAGGTTAGGTGAATTGGCTATGTTAAATTGCCCATAGTGTTAGGTGAAGGGGTAAACGTAGGGGAATGGGTCTGGGTGGGTTGCTCTTCAGAGGGTCGGTGTAGACTTGTTGGGCCAAAGGGCCTGTTTCCACACTGTAGGGAATCTACTCTAATCTAATCTACTCTGGTGTGGTGCCATGTGCTGTTTTCAAACGAGAATGCCTCCTATTAGCCATCTAGTGAGCAGACATCCTGAAGTGAACCCTTCCTGTGGCCATTAATTGGCCAACTTGGGGAAAATTGGAGCTGGCCGGGTGACTTTTCCCCACATGGTGGAGGCTTCTGGCCTCCTTTTCAGCCCCATGGCAGATTCCCATTTCTGCCCAGGGCCCAACCATTTGATGTCTCAACTGAAGGTTTCAGCTCAGTGCAGCACAGGCGAATTAACCAGGATTAATTGTGGGAGTCCCTGGTGCGGGGCTTGAAATCATGACTTTGTGATATCACGCTGGTGACAATATCAGAGGCTGTGGGGACAAGACCAAAGACTTCCAGTGGAGAAAGACTGGAGAGTGACTCCAAACTTCATTCTCTGAGTTACAAATGTCACCACTGCCCCCTACTGACGATCCTCGGCAGTTCTCGGATTGTGCAGACATGTGGAACAGGAGATCCATCGGCATTTTACGGGAAAACCCTGTGTATGGACAGCATCCGAATTAAGGTTGTACCCAGAATGAATCCTAATGGATTGGAAATGTCTTTTGAAAATGACTGGAAGTCGTTCGATGCAAAATACTTTGCATTGGTATTCACCAATGAGAAGGACATGGATGATGGTAAAATTAGGAGAGGGCTGAGATGACATTCTAGAACATTAAGAGCTGATGTTGGATGTCTTGAAGAAATTAAGGTAGACAAGTCCCCAGGGGCTGATGGGATCTATCCCAGGATACTGAGGGAGGCAAAGGGAGAGACTGCTGGGACCTTGACAGAGATCTTTGTACCCTCTTAAGTCACAGAAGATTGCAGAATGGCCGACGCTGTTCCTTTGTTTAAGAAGGGCAACAGGAATAATCCAGAAAGTCATAGTACTGTGAGCCTTACATCGTGGTAGGGAAATTTTTGGAGAAGATTCTAAGGGGCAAGATTTACTTGCATTCGGAAGAGAATTAACTTATTTGGAAAGTTAGTGTGGCTTTGTGCAGGACAGGTCTTGTCTCACAAATTTGAATTTTTTGAGGAAGTAGCAATGATTGACAAAGATAGAACATTGGATGTTATCTACATGGACTTTACTAAAGCATTTGACAAGTTCTCTCACGATGGGCTTGTCCAGAAGATTAAATCAAATGGGATCCACAGTGAGTTGGTAAGATGGATACAAAATTAACTCGGTCATAGGAAACAGAGGGTTGATATGGAGGGTTGCTTTTCTTTCTAAAGGTCTGGTACTAGTGGTGTTCCACAAGGATCAATGCAGGGACCTTTGTCATTTGTGATTTATGTAAATGATTTGGACGAAAATGTAGGTGCTCTGAATAGTACATTTGCAGACAATGTGAAAATTGGTGGATAGTGAGGAATATTGTCCAAGGATACAGCAGGATACAGATCTATTTTGGGAAATTGGGTAGAGAAATGGCAGATAGAGTTTAATCCCAACAATTGTGAGGTGATGCATGTTTGGAGGTCAATTGCAGAAGGAAACTGTACAGGAAATGGCTGGACCCTTAAGAGTATTGATATCCCTAGGGATCATAGGATTCAAGTCCATAGCTCCCTGAAATTGACAACACAAGTGGATAAAGTGGTAAAGAAGGCAGGGCTATGATTATAAAAGTTGGCAAGTCATGTTGCAGCTGTATAAAACTTCAGTTAGCCCACATCCACATTTGGAATATTGTGTGCAGGTCTGGTCACTACACGACATGTTTTAGAGAGGACGCAGAAGTGGTTTACCAGGATGTTGTCTGGAATGGAGTGTATAAGTTGTAAGGAGGGGTGAATAAACTTGGATTGTTTTCACTGGAGTGTCAAGAGCTGAGGGTTGACCTGTGAAAAAAGTATGTAAAATTATGAGAGGGGTGGATAAAGTGGATAGTTGGAGTTTTTTTTTCGCAGGGTGGAAATGTCAAATAATCAATTGCTTAGGATTAACTCAAGATTATTAAAGAATGTAAGGAGCCTTGAGTGTGAATAGTTGATATACTGCATCCAAGAAATATTATTTAAACAGTATATGACAAGCCAAAGAGAGGAAACACAATTCTGGATTTAGTTTTGGGAAATGAAGATGGCCAAGTGGGTGAAGTGACAGTGGGGATAGTAACCACAGTTTAGTTAGATTTAAAGTCACCAATTCATAGTCATACAGTACGGAATCAGACCCTTCAGTCCTACGGGTCCATACTGACCATAATCCCAAACTAATTAGTCCCACCTGCCTGCACTTGGCCCACATCCATCCAAACATTTCTTACTCATGTACTTATCCAAATGTCTTTTAAACATGTTTTAGGAAAAATATTATCAAACCGGAAAGGATTCAGAAGAGCTTTACTAGGATGTTGCCAGGAATGTAGGGTTTGAGTTACAAGGAGAGGCTGGATAGACTGGGTCTTTATTCACTGGAGGTCGAGGAGCGACCTTACAGAGGTTTATAAAATCATGAGAAGCATAGATAAGATGAATGGAAGGTGTCTTTTCCCTTGGGTGGGGGATTTCAAGACGAGGGGGCATATTTTTATGGTGAGAGGTGAAAGATTTATATTTATTTTACAAAGAGAGTGGTTTGTGTGTGGAAAGGACTGAGATAAATCACGAGAAAAAGATGTTAAACTGAGGGGGAAGGCAAATTTTACAAAACTGAGTAAGTGATTTTGTTGAGGCAGACTGGACAGGACTGCTAAAGGATAAATCAAAATGTGAGATCCTTCGGGCACAAAGCAGACATCTCCCCTCCAAAGTAAAAATGGTACTGCCCAATCGAGGCCCCCATGGTCATCTAGAAGATTAAACAGAAAAGGGACGCTCATGATAGTCACAAAAAACCCAACACTGCAGATAGCCTAGAGGAGTATAGAAAGTAAAGAACATAAGAGCTAGGAGCAGGAGTCGGCCATCCGGCCCTTCGAGCCTGCTCCGCCCCTCAATAAGATCATGGCTGATCTTTCCATGGACTCAGCTCCACTTACCCGCATTTTCACTGCATGCCTTAATGTATTTATTTTTGACAAAAATATCTACCTTAGCTTTAAAAGCGATTACTGAAGTAGCGTCGACTACTTCCCTGGGCAAGGAATTCCACAGATTCACGACCCTCTGGGTGAAGAAGCTCCTTCTCAGTTCAGTTCCAAGCCTGCGTCCTCTTATCTTGAGGCCATGCCCTCTCGCCCTAGTCTCACCCACTAGTGGAAACATCCTCTCTATTTATATTTTGTTGATTCCCTTCATAATTTTTATATATTTCTATAAAATCCCATCTCATTCTTCTGAATTCCCAAAGGGATCAAGTAGATGAAGAAAAAAAGAAATCAAAGAGAGGGCTTGAAAAAATATTAGAAAGCAAGACAAAAGAAAACCGAAAGAGGATTTACTAGTATTTACTAGTATTTAGATTTACTAGTATATAAAAAGCAAGAAGGATAGTTAAGGGAAAAGGTAGGACCTATCAGAGATGAAGAAGACAATTTGTGTGAAGGTGCAGAGGGTATGGAAAAATTTTTAACTGAATTTTTTTGACTCTGTATTCACAAAGAAAGAGATGATGCGGATATAGTGATCTGAAATAGTCATAACGCGAGGAGGAATTGGAATCCTTGAGCGTATATAAATCACTAGGGCCAGATGGATTGTTCCGGAAGATATTGAAGGTGGTCAGGGAGGAAATAGCAAATGCTCTGAGGATTATTTTCCAATTTTCACTAGACACAGGTGAGCTGCAAAGGGACTGGAGGAATACAATGTTGTTTAAAAAGGGTACAAAGGAAATGCCAAACAATCATGGGCCAGTTAGTCTTACTTCAGTGATGGGCAAATTGTTGGAATCAATCCAGAGATCTCAGGTAAACTGTCACTTAGATAGGTATAGTCAGGGATAGTCAGCATGGCTTTATTAAGGGAATTTGAAATGACAAAGAGGATCAATGAGGGTAGTGCGGTGGATGATGTCGACCTGGATTTTAGGCAGACACTAGGTCTCACATGGCAGACTGATCAAAAATGTAAAAGCCCATGGAATACAGCATAATGTGTTGTACTGGATTCAAAATTGGCTTAATAACAGGAAACAAAGGGTAATGGTCGATGGCTGCCATTGCAAATTGAAAGCTGTTTCAAATGATGTTCCACAGGGCTTGGTGTTGAGACCTCTGCTGTTTATTTAATACATCAACAATTTGCACTTTAACATTGGGGTCACAATTGGGAAATTTGCAGACGACCCGCAAATTGGCTGTGTGGTGCATAGAGTAGAGGAAATATCCATAATGATTTAGTTGGGTGGGTGGAGTGGGCAGGAAGGCGGCAGATGGAATTCAACTCTGCTAAGGATGAAGTAATGTATTTAGGGAGGTCAGACAGTAAAAAGGAATACACAATCAGTGGGAATATTCTGAGAGGGGTTGATGAGTTGAAAGATTTTGGTGTGCAACTGCACAGATCCCTGAAGATAGCAGTACAGGTAGCTAAGGTTGTAAAGAAGGCATATGGAATGCTCTCCTTTGGTAGAGGTGTATAATACAAAACTAGGGATATACTGATGAAACTGGAGAAGACATTGGTGAGGCCACAACTGGAATATTGTGTGCGGTTCTGGTCACCACATTACAGGAAGGATGTAATTGGAGAGAGTACAGAGAAGATTTAGCAGAATGTAGCCAGGGCTGGAGAATCGTAGCTCCAAGGAGAGATTGGAGAGGTTGGGGTTGTTTTCATTGGAACAGGGAAGGCTGAGGGGTGACATGATTGATGGATACAACATTGTGATGGGTAGGGATAGAGAAGAAGTAGGATTAGAAGGGATGTGAGGAGAAGTTCATTTACACAGAGGGTGGTGGGTACCTGGACTTTGCTCCCTGAGGTGGTAGTGGAGGGAGATACCCTAAACTCTTTTAAAAAATACCTGGATCTGCACTAAAGTGCTATAAGCTGCAAGACTATGGGCCGTGTACAGGAGATGGGATTAGGAGGGGCATCTGGTTGTCTGATGGTCAGAACAGACGAGATGGGCCAAATGGCTCCCTTCCTGTGCTGTATCATTTCTGTGGTTCCAATGGCATAGGCTAAAGTGAGAGGGGGAAAGTTTAAAGGAGCTGTAAGAGGTGGGTTTTTTTACACAGAGGGTGGTTGCTGCCTGGAAAGCATTGAAAATGTGTTGCTGGAAAAGCGCAGCAGGTCAGGCAGCATCCAAGGAGCAGGAGAATCGACATTTCGGGCATGACTCCTTCTTCAGGAATGAGGAAAGTGTGTCCAGCAGGCTAAGATAAAAGGTGGGAGGAAGGACTTGGGGAAGGGGCGTTGGAAATGCGATAGGTGGAAGGAGGACAAGGTGAGGGTGATCGGCTGGAGTGGGGGTGGGGGGGGGGGCGGAGAAGTCAGGAAGGAGATTGCAGGTTAGGAAGGCAGTGCTGAGTTTGAGGGATTTGACTGAGACAAGGTGGGGGGAGGGGAAATGAGGAAACTGGAGAAA
>NC_057737.1:10981654-11052976 GCF_004010195.1 Chiloscyllium plagiosum | reverse complement strand
CCACCCCCACTCCGGCCTATCACCCTCACCTTGACCTCCTTCCACCTATCGCATTTCCAACGCCCCTCCCCCAAGTCCTTCCTCCCTACCTTTTTATCTTAGCCTGCTCGACACACTTTCCTCATTCCTGAAGAAGGGCTCCTGCCCAAAACGTCGATTCTCCTGCCCCTTGGATGCTGCCTGACCTGCTGCGCTTTTCCAGCAACACATTTTCAGCTCTGATCTCCAGCATCTGCAGTCCTCACTTTCGCCTGGAAAGCACTGCCAGGGGAGGTGGTAGAAGCAGAGATGATAGCAACGTTTAAGAGGCATTTAGACAGACACATGACCAGGCAGGGAATAGAAGCATATGGACCATGTGCATGCAGATGTGATTAGTTTAAAGTGGCATTATGGTCAACATAGACATAGTGAGCCAAGGGCCTGTTCCCATGCTGTACTCTTCTTTGTTCTATTTTCTAAGGTACTGGAGAAAGATAAAGGCAAAAGGAAAATCTCTGAGGGAAGAGAGCACTCATAGATCTTTGATTTAAACTAAAATTTCTCCTTAGTATTTTCTTCATTGAGCAATGCTTCCATTATAAAATTCTCATCCTCCTTTTCAAATCGCTCAAGGCCTCCATTAGATTACTTACAGCGTGGAAACAGGCCCTTCGGCCCAACAAGTCCACACCGACCCGCCAAAGCGCAACCCACCCATACCCCTACATTTACCCCTTACCTAACACTACAGGCAATTTAGCATGGCCAATTCACCTGACCTGCACATCTTTGGACTGTGGGAGGAAACCGGAGCACCCGGAGGAAACCCACGCAGACACGGGGAGAATGTGCAAACTCCACACAGTCAGCCGCCTGAGGCGGGAAATGAACCCAGGTCTCTGGCGCTGTGAGGCAGCAGTGCTAACCACTGTGCCACTGTGCCGCCATGGTGAGCTCTATAATCTCCTCAGCCTAACAATCCTCCAAAAAGTCAGTGCTCCTTCCTTCTGCACTCTCTGCATTTCTTGATATTGATCGCTCCACCATCAGTGATTTTGCCTTCAGCTGCCTAAGCTCTAATTTCTGGAATCACTTTCCTGAACCTTACAGACTTTCTTTCTTTAAGTTGCTCCTTCTAACCTATAGTCAAATTGGCTATAATGTGATTAAAGAATTTCAAGAGTTACTTGTAGAGCGTGAACTTTCCTTACTTATATTGGCTATGACTTGATTCCAATCTCATTAGTTTAAATGGTGCTGCTACTACGCAATTTTCTTATAACAATGGATTGCGCGGGAATGGAACTATCACATTATATCAGAACAGACTGTACCTCTTTGACCAAATGTTTGGTCCCCTGCCTTAATATCTCCTCCTCTGCCTCAGAGTTGAACTTTGCTTAATCATTCTTTCTGTGACGATCATTGGCCTGGTTCATGTTATAAAGGTGCAATAAAAATGCAGGTTGTTATTGTTAATTGCAGCAATTTCTATCCAATTGAAAGTATCCAACTGTGTGTGTTTAGGCAGGTGATGGTTAACATACCACACTGTCACAATACATCTTTGAGGGGATTGGACTGTGATCTACTAACCAGTCAAGAATCAAGGCTCATACTCATTAACTTTTGTAGACAGCTCCTGAGCCACGCAGTCCCTTGAAAGATAGAAGCCTGTGACTAATTAGGGAGGCGATGACCTGGTGGCATTATTGGTAGGCTATTAATCCAGAGATGAGAATGTGGTGCTGGAAAAGTACAGCGTGTCAGGCAGCATCCAAGGAGCAGGAAAATCGATGTTTCGGGCAAAAGCCCTCAATCAGAAATGAGGCTGGGAGCCTCGGGGGTGTGGAGAGATAAATAGGAGGGGGTGGAGCTGGGGGGAGGGTAGCTGAGAGTGCAATATGTGGATGGAGGTGGGGGTAAAAGTGATAGGTCAGAGAGGTGGGAAGGAAGATTGACAGGTGGGACAGGTCATGAGGACAGTGCTGAGTTGGAAGGTTGGAAATGGGGTAAGATGGGGGGAGGGGAAATGAGGAAACTGGGTGAAATCCACATTGATACCATGGCGTTAGAGGGTCCCGAGGCGGAAGATGAGGTGTTCTTCCTCCAGGTGTCAGGTGGTGAGGGAGTGGCAATTAATCCAGAGACCCAGGTAATGTTATAGGGATCTAGGTTTTGGTCTGTTTTTATTGCAGATTTCCAGCGACCCCAATACTTTGTTTTTATTTGCCAAAAAGGCCAAGCTGTTTTAAAGAATGTTTTTCTGTAGTCAGAATGAGGACAAAAAACGAAGGGAAGACTTCTCCTTACTGGTTTACTGGATTGATAAGCAAATCTTGGAATTTGTTATTGCTGGATTCAGGATTCCCAGTAGCTGAGGAGCTGCAATAAGAAGCTCAGTGGTTTATTTGCTTCAGTTATCAGCTCTTTGCAGCCTTTCCACTAAACATCACAGCAGAAAAAAGGTCTTAAGACAATCTCACTAGTGTTTTCCTGCCTATTGATTATCAGTGACAAAGTCTGCTTGGAAAAGATCAATGAGTTAAACAGTATGTACACACTGAAGTGGTTGCACTGCCTTTCAATGCCCAATATTGAGAAGTGATTTCTTTTTTCTGACCACAGACCTGCAAATCTAGAAATCACCATGCTCCCAGATTGTGAGATGAACACTGTTCATTTTATGACATTCCATTGTTCTACGTTTGCTCGCTGAGCTGAAATGTTTGTTCTCAGACGTTTCGACACCATACTAGGTAACATCATCAGTGAGCCTCCGGTGAAGTGCTGGTGTTCTGTCCCGCTTTCTATTTATCTGTCTTGGTCTGTTAAGGTGGGTTATATCACTTCTGGTTCTTTCCTCTGAGAGGTTGGTAAATGGGGTCCAAATTGACGTGTTTGCTGATGGAGATCGAATTTGAATGCCAAGGCTGTAGGAATTCCTGTGTATGTCTTTGTTAACAAACCGGAACACTTCACCAGAGGCTCACTGATGATATTACCGAGCATGGTGACGAAACATTCTGAGAACAAATCTACCAGGTCAACAGCAAACTTACAACCTGATCCACAACCTGAGCTACATAGCTTAGAGTCATGGAGTCATAAAGATGTACAGCGTGGAAACAGACCCTTCGGTCCAACCCGTCTATGCCGACCAGATATCCCAACCCAATCTAGTCCCACCTGCCAGCACCCGGCCCATATCCCTCCAAACCCTTCCTATTCATAAATCTTCTTAAAAATCTCAAATATTCTATTGATTTTAGTGCCAGCAACAACCCATTTAAGATCAAAGGGTTAAATCCTGATGTATTGAAATAAAAAGGCAATGGAAAGTCAAGCAAATAATGTTTGGTACTCAGCCACTAACATTGCTACAAAATCAAAAGGAAGCCTCTGGGCAGTGCTGTGAAAATGTCCCGTCATGTCATGTAACACCAGTCAAAGACACTAGATGGCAGTCATATTCTGCATTCTGGGTAGGCACCATGTCTGAAACATTCAAAGACTTGGTCTGAAGATTCATGATTGTAATACGATTATTCAGCAGAGTGATGCCAACAGTGTGGGGTCAATTCATGCATTGGCTGAGGTTACTATGAAGGATTCCCCTTTGCAACCTTTCCCCTCACAGTGGTGACCCTCATGTTAAACCATGATCAGATATCACTCTCTAATAAGAGAGCATGCTATGTGGGTAGGACTATGGCAGCTTTAGTGGCTCTCGACAGGTGAACTGATGCATATCCCTTACATCAGTGGCAGCATTCTTCTGGCAGCATGGTGATCTTGTTAGTCACATCTTTCTTTCCCTTTCACCTTGTTCCATGCTTGAGAATACCTTTGATGCTGCAGGACATTACACTTTGGCAACTAGATCCTGAACTGGTGAGACATAAAGAAGGAAATAATGTCCAATAAAATCAGGAATTATTTGTTTTAGAGCCATAGAGTCATGAAGATGTACAGCACAGATACAGACCCTTCAGTCCAACTTGTTCATGCTGACCAGATATCCTAAATTAATCTAGTCCCATTTGCCAACATTTGGCCCATATCTCTCTAAACCCTACCTATTCATATACCCATCCAGATGTTGTAATTGTACCAGCGTCCACCACTTCCTCTGGCAGCTTATACCATACATGCACCACCCTCTGTGTGAAAAGGTTGCCCCTTAGATCCCTTATAAATCTTTCCCGTCTTACCTCAAACCTATGGCCTCTAGTTCTGGACTCCCCTACCCTGGGGAAAAGACCTTGTCTATCCACCCTGTCCATGCCCTTCATGATTTTATGAAATTCTATTAGGGCCCCTCAGCCTCCGACACTCCAGGGAAAACAGCCCCAGCCTATTCAGCCTCCCCCTATAGCTCAAACCCTCCAACATCCTTGTAAATCTTTTCTGAACTCTTTTACAATATCTTTCCAACAACAGGGAGACCAGAATTGTCTTTAAGCGTTGGTGGGGGGAGGTTGCTATGTGACTGAACCGCTAATTGGGAAAATTACATGCAACGTGTACCGGATTGAGTAATTATTTAGAATGTTTCTCTGGACTCTGGTGTCTGGAGTACAAAAGTGAGGTCGACATTCCAGTAAAGGGCTGTGAGAATCTTGCACTGCCACTGAGATAGCATCTCTCAGTCACACCAACACACCCATCCTTCAGCTTAATATGAAAGATCCTACTGTATCACTTCCAATAAGAGCAAAGACGTTTCCCCAAAAGTGTCCTGACCTATATCTATCCTTCAATCAAAGTCATTTTTAGTATCTGTCTGGATGCAATTTAGATGCAGTCTTTCCTCCTGTAGGACAAGGATGACACATTTCACAAGTACTTGAGGCTGTGACAGGCGCTGTAGCAACGCAAGACATTATTTCCTTCTTTATGTCTCACCAGTTCAGGATCTGGTTGCCAAAGTGTAATGTCCAGGTGGAAGGGGATGTATAGTTTCAGGAGTGTTTGTCCACTCATGGGAAATATAGTTCAAAACCCTCCAACATCCTTGCGAACCTTTTCTGAATTCTTTCACAATACCTTTCCTACAGCAAGGAGAGAAAAATTGTCTTTGAGGGATGGTGGGGGAGACAGTGGGAGGTTGCTCAGTGACTGAAATGCTGGTTGGAAAATTACTATTGCTGCTTGACCACTCATGGGAAATTGGAACTCAAGAGTATTCCCAGTTGCCTTTGGGAGGAGTGCCTGCTGAGAATACGTTTTATTTATGAGAGGGAGAGCAAGAGGGTTAGAAATGTATGAAGAGAAATATAGGAAAGGAAGTGGGAGGTTGAATGAAATTCAGGGAAGAAAATGGATGCACAGAGAGATATAAAGGATGAAGGGGTGTAAGGGCGAGAGTAAAACTAGGCAGATGCACAGACAAAGGTTCAGGGATGGACAGAGAAAAAAGTACAAAGAAGGAAAGAGGCGCAGTAAGAGATTACAGAGGCAGGACATAGAATACAGACAGAGATACCAGGATTACAGACACTACAAGAGCTGACAAAAATAGACGTTCTCAACAGAGTGCACCAGACTTTGAAAGAATTCATTTCGTGCACAGAACTTTACAATGTCCTTAGGGATTCTTCCCTTTTTGAAGAAAAATTCTTACATTTCATGTTCCTTCAGTAGTACAACTGTTATCTCCAACTTAAAATATTAAACTTCTTGGGGAGGTTTTCACCTTATATCAGTTTTGGGCTAATTCAGCCTGCATGAATGAGTATCTCTTTCAATCCTGAATTCCTCCTATTCGATGTTTCACAGGTTTCCTCTTCCTCGTTATCTGAAAACACTGTCAGCTTTCGCACGTGTGGTGATGACGCATTGTTCTACCTCACCACCACCTTCCATGGCAGCTCCATCATCTTGCAAAGGCTGCAGCCATTGCCAGAAGCTCTGTTCCCCGAGTCACCAACTTCCTCTCTCGGCCAAATCGTGATCTGAACCATCGCTGATGTTATATTTCACCCTGAGTTGCGCTAACAGCCACCTAACCACACTGTCATTCCTGAAGAACGGCTAATGCCCGAAACGTCGATTCTCCTGTTCCCTAGATGCTGCCTGACCTGCTGCGCTTTTCCAGCAACACATTTCCACCACTTTAACCACACTGTCACCAAGACTGCTCACTTCCATGGCTTTACTAACTCCAACACTGCCTCACAATATTGCAGATGCTAGAAATCTGAAACAGGCATAGAGATTGCTGGAGAAACTCAGCAGTTTGAGCATCAAATATCTCAAGAGAGAAAAATAAGAGTTAACATTTCGAGTCCAGTGTGACCTTTCTTCAGAATTGAAAGTGGTGGCTGGGAAATAGTTTGTTTTTATACTTCTTTGACAGAGAGAGGAGGAGTGAGGGGAACAGATGATGTTTAGGCCCAATACAAAAGTCAAAGGTGTTACTAATTGTAATGAAAGATAAAGTGAGATGTAAAGTGGGTGTAAATTAAGGTTTTGAATTGTGAAAACAGGGATTCTGTTACTTGAAAATTTAACTCTCTTTATCTTTCCATAAATGTTGCCAGACCTGCTGAATTTCTCCATTTTTTGTGTTTGTTCCATCACTGCCTCAGCGTATCTGCTATGAAACCCTCATCCAAGCCTTTGTAACCTCTGGCCTGGACTATTTCACTGCAACCCCAGCCAGCTTTCAACATTCTAACATCCAAAACACTGTGGCCAACCAAATCCTACCACCCTATCTTCCCTGACCTACACTGGCTCTGAGGAAAGAGACCTCAATTATAAAATTCCCGTCCTTGTTTTAAAATCCCCTGTGGCCTTGCCCCCTGCCCATCTTTATAATCTGCTCCTGCTGCACATATCTGAGATATCTGCACAACCAATTCCCCCCAACATCAGTACCAATTCTAGCCTTTTGAGAATCCCCAATTTTCTCTGCCAGTGCTATAACTCTAAGTTCTGATTCCCTACTCCTGTCCACCTTCTTACCTCTCTCTCTCTCTTCACTTTTAAGCTGCTCCTCAACAGCTACTTCTTTGACCAAAGGTTTGTTCATCAACCCAGAGATTCTGGCTCAGCATCAAAGCTCAGGAGTTCAAATGGTTACAGCTGCTGTGCGAGAGACAGTTGGAAAGTTACACTGCCTGAAAGCAGGCAGCTTGTTCAGATCCTATCAAGAGTTCTATCTGCAATCTGTACAAGCAGCCAGCACTGATGCGGAAATGAAGGGTTCATGTGTGGAATACACTGCCAGACGAAGTGATGGGTGCAAGTACAGTTACAACATTTAAAAGACATTCGGGCAGATACAGGAATAGAATTAAGTTTATTGTCAGATGTACTTAAGTACCGGGTTACAGGAGTACAGTAAAAAGCGTACAAAGTCACCATTCCCAGTGCCATCTTAAGTACAAAGGTATCTAGGCACAAAATCTTAGGTACAAAGTAGAAAAATAAAGACCTATTAGGAAAGGTTTAGAGGGGTATGGGCCAAACACAGGCAACCGGGACAAGTTTAGTTTGGAAAACCCGACCATCATGGACTGGTTGAACCGAAGGGTGTGTTTCCATGCTGTATGTCTCTAAACTCTATGACTTTAAGAGTCCTTTCCAGTCACCAGTCTGCAATGGGAAACCAGGAGAGAATCAGTAAAGGCCCAACAATGGTCCAAAACAATTGGCAGTAGCTGAGATACCTTCACTAGATCAGGATTCAGAAAGCTCAAGTTTACAAATGTACTCTTTGCATTTCCACCAAAGTGCAACTCCAAGGAAACTTCCAGGCAGCATTTTGGAACACCAGACTGTCCATGGGTTTGTAACTCACATGAATTATCAGTCTTTTCTTCACTATCCAAGAATTTAAGAGAGAATCTTCGACACTAATGGAAATCCCATAAAAGGACATTCAAATCATTGAAAGGATTGTGATAATATTCTCCTGTACAACAGATGCTGAATAATCTTAGAATTCCCCACAGTGTGAAGCAGGCCATTTGACCCATTGAGTCCACACCAACCCTTCAAAGAATATCCCACACAGACCCACCCCCATCCCTGTCACTCTGCATTTAACACAGCCAATCCACATAACCTGTGCATCTTTGAACTGTGGAAGGAAACCCACACAGACACAGGGAGAACTTGCAAACTCCACACAGAGAGTCGCCCGAGGGTGGAATTGCACCTGCAAGGCAGCAGGGCTAAGCACTGAACCACCCTTTAGCCCCTCCTGACAGTACAGTATATTATCCTGTTAAGACCTTCCTTGTCATGGTTATGTTTCAGAGTGTGAAAAGAGCTTGGATGTCATGTTACAATCAAAATACCACAGAGAAGAAATGACTTCAAAAGGCAGGGGAGAGTGAACTGAAACCAGGAAGTTCTAGACCTGTTTATTCGACAAATAGTTTGTAAAATTGTTTAATAGAGATAGGTAACTAAATACATAGTGAAATTAGAGAGGATTAGAGAGAAAGAGCTGACATGAAATTGAAATAAATAAGCAACTTCTAATTGACCTAATTAAATGTTTTGTCAAAGTGAATGGATAATGGAGGGGATTAATGTCTATGGATGCAGTTTGTTGGGAGTTTTGGAAGGTATTTAATAAAGCCCTTTATACATGAGCTGAAATAAAGCTCATAAAATTGAATTATTCAGCTAGTTAGAATTTAGGCTAGAAAGCAAAAAGTTGAGAGCGTGGTGCTAGAAAAGCACGACAGGTCAGACAGCATTCAAGGAGCAGGAGAATTGATGTTTTGGGCATAAGCCCTTCATCAAGAATGAGGCTTATTCCTGAGGAAGGCCTTATGCCCAAAATATCGATTCTCCTGCTCCTTGGATGCTGCCTGACCTGCTGTGCTTTTCCAGCACCACACTCTCAACTCTGATCTCCAGCATCTGCAGTCCTCACTTTCTCCTAGAAAGCACAAAGTCCATATACACTCAATCTGATTCGCATTATCCAAAACAATCTGTGTCAAGGTCTTCGCTATGTAGCACATTCATTAGTGATATAGATAAAAACATATAGCTACATAGAATCGCTACAGTGCAATTCAGCCCATCAAGGCTTTTCTGGCCCTTCAAGAAGCATTCCAACCCCTATCTCTGACTTTCCCTTGGCTAACCCACCAAGTCTACACATCCCTCGACACTGCAGGGCAATTTAGCATTGCCACTGTACCTAACCTGCACATCTTTCGACTATGGGAGGAAACCAGAGCAAACACATGCAGACATGGGGAGAATGTGCAAACTCCACACAGATAGTCGCCCAAGGGTGGAATCAAACCCTGCTCTCTGGTGCTGAGAGGTAGCAGTGAGCCACTGTACTAATTTTTCCAATAGATAAGATTGGAGGGATGTTAATTTGTATAGACTGTGGCATAAAACTACAAAAAGACATTTATAGATTAAGGGATTAGGCATAATTGTAGCAGATAAGCGTGAACTATCAATTTAACCCCAAAAAGGAATGGTGGCTTGATTGTAATAAAATTGAAAAATAATGACTATCAAGGCTTTTTATTGCATTAATTGGGACAGAAATATAAAAAGCATTTCAAAAGCAGCAATAATTAGTACTGCATGAGAAAAGGGCACTTACGACTTTTCTCATGCAGCGTAAACTGTTGTCATTTTGAAATTTGCCATTCTTGTATCTGTCCTGGTGAATGAAGGACAAAAATACTTCAACAGTGTGTCTCTTTCTTTTCAGCAAAACAATTGATGTCAACATGTTTTTATAGTGAGAAACCCAGAACAGCACAAGTCCAGGGATGTTTGAAGTCCTTGCATTCAAATCACTAAAACATAGAAGTCAGGTACAAACAAAATCTCATGGATGAAATAACTCCACAGAGGCCGGTATCACGTCACCAAGTCCCCCTCTATTTACACATTGAGAGTCCTCGTCACTGATCCAACTTCTTCAGAGCCAGCTCGGAGTGAACAGAACCTCTGACCCTCCAGTTTATATCTGTCACCCAGGGCTCCCAGATTGGACCAGATTAACAGCCCCAATCAGGGAACTCATACTCTGTGAAGGCAAACTGGCTGACCTCATTACAATCACTACAATGTAAGCTGTTAGCTTTTAGAACTGGAGGACTAGAATATAAAAGGAAAGAAACTTTACTGGAGTTGTTGAAAGCTTTGGTTAGGCACTCATTGAAATACTGTGTACAGTTCTGGCTACGGCGCTTGGTAAGAATAGTAATTGGACTCCAAAAATATATCCTATATTCACCAGAATATTATTTTGGTTCCAAAAGTTAGATTTATAAGGACAGGTTACAAAAACCAGGCTTTTGTATTTTGATGAATATCTAAGGTTGAGGCCCAATTTGATTGAGGATTTTGAAAGGAATTTAGATACAGGATAGTAATAGACAGTTTCCCCTGATAAAGGAGTCTAGCATGAGGACAAAACTGTAAAATCAGTGTTTGACCATTCAGCAGAGAGGTCAGGAAAAGTTTCTCTGCTCAAACAGTGGTAGTCAGATCTACAGTATTGGTGAAGAAAGATACAGATTGTTGAATTACAAGTTTTCTTAGTGCATTCACCAGGGCAGTTGCCAGAATACAAAATTACAAAACAAAAAAAAAATGTGAATTCGGCCAATCAGTTTAAATTATACCCCAAAATACCAACCTCCAATCAAGTTTTAATATAGGATTTTGGCAATATTAACACCAATGAAACGATCCGATGCTTTGGGGTATAAGACCGGGGAAAACTGAACAGTTGGGGAGGAGAACTGCCAAGCCTCCAACATCTGCAGACTGCTTATAGACTAGCTCTCTTAAAAGTGCCTTTATCTGTCAAGGACCTGTGAAACAGAAATCCCTAAGAAGAAAAAAAAGAAGACAGAGGAAGATATAAAGAGAAGATTTGACAGCTGGCTGGTTTTGAAAAATAATGTTTTGGTAAATCTTAATCGGGGGTTTTATCGGTAGTATTGCAGAAGGCAAGGTGAAAGATAGGTTAGAGAAAGGAGTTGTAAATAATTGTTAATTAATTATTATCTGTTAGACTTTTAAAAATGAAGTTGTTAGTTTTTACTTTAAATGGTGACTTTTGGGATAGTTCTTGGCTTCTCGAATTTTAAGAGATTACAGCACGAGGTGAATCTTTTCTACTTTGCATGGTTTAAATTAGCAGAGGGGTTTACCCTATGTCATAACAGTTTGGATGTTTGTCCAGGATTTGAACTGGTTCAGATGAATTTGAAAAGATTTGGGGGTATGAAAAATCTCAGCAGATTTAAACACTTGCAGGTTAGTGTCCTACATCTTTAAATAAAGTGTAGGTGAGACAATTTGTTTAGTTTCGGTGACGTCTGGTTGATTAAATTAGAAGTGAGAGAAATGGCTCTTAAAATTGTAAAAAGAGGTTCTAGGATTTGAAGATGATTCTCAAGTTCAGAAGGAAAGAAAAAAGGCCATACTTTTAGAATTAGCAATATGTTACATTTGAGTTTAACCATGGACAAAAGTAAAGCTGAAATTGTAAGGGATTTATTCAGACACTTAGGTGTGTCAGAGAAACAGACAAGCACAGTAGAGATAAAGAAACTTAAATTGCAGTGGAGTTAGAAGATAAACAGAGAAAGGGGAAAAAGAGAGATAGTTCTTGGCTGAATAAAGAGAGAATTTGAACTTGAGAGGTTGTGACTTAGTCAGCAAAATCAAGTTAACAGGATAGAGATTAAAAGAGAAGATAGTGATATGTACAAATATGTCAAAACTCTGCCACATTTTGATAAGAAAAATGTTGAAACCTTCTTTATTTCATTTGAAAAATTGGCTAGGCAGATGAAGTGGTTTGAGGATTTATGGGTAATGCTAACTTAAACTAAACTGGTCGGCAAGGGGTCAAGGAATTATGAAGACATTAAACAGGCTATTTTAAGTGTGTATTTTGGTACCAGAAGCATATAGACAGCAGTTCAGAAATATAAAGAAGGAAGCAGGTCAGACTTCTGTTGAGTTCGAAAGAATTAAACATACTCATTTTGATCAATGGGTGTGTGCTTTAAAAATTGATAAAACCTTTGAGATTCTACGAGAGATTATTCTGCTAGAGGAGTTTAAAAACTCACTTCCAGAGATGGTTAGAATACATGTGGAGGAACAGAAAGTTTAGGAAGTGAGAAGGCCAGCAGAATTAGCAGATGAATACATGTTGGTGGATAAAACAAGCTTTTGGCCAGAATTTCATCCTGTGAGGGATAGAAGTTGGGGGAAGGGGAGATCCTACAGTATGAAAGAAAGAGTAGAGAGTACTAGTAAGAATTCACCACAGGTTAAAGAAGCCCAAAAGGGTGAAAAGGAGGAAAAAAGCCTCAAGTGTTTTCACTGTAACGAGGGGTCACAGAAAATTAGTGTTGGTGGTTTCAGAAGGACACTGGGAAAAGGTATTTTCACTGTCGGAAGATGGAACACATAAAGTCACAATGCTGGTCATTAAAGAAAGGCACTGTGGGAAAAGATGTGGTAAAAGAAGCTAAGCCAGTGGCATTAGTGAAGGTAGTAAAGGAGAGCTAAGAAGAGCTGAGGAGCTGCAGGAGAGTGCACAGCTTAGGCAGGGGCTGGGTATGGAGTTAATACCGGATCTCTACAAAGAATCCACTTCTTTGGGTAAAGTTTACTCAGAAAGAACAGGGGGAGAAGGACAAGAATTTATAATTTTGAGAGATACAGGATCTAACCAGTCACTGATAGTAAGGGATGAGCGAATATGCACTCTCTCTGATCTGTTGCCCGAAAGTGTGGTAATTTTTGGGATAGATGGACTGAAATTTAGCGTTCCCTTATGTAAGATCATATTGGAGTCCCAACTAAAGACTGGGGTATGGGGGTAACAATGGGAGTGATTGACAGAGTGTCAGTTCCAGGAATTCAGTTTGTTCTTGAGAATGATTTAGCAGGATCCAAGGTGGGAGTGACACCCCTTTGTTGTGGAGATGCCCAAGGAAGACCAAGAAACTGAGGAGTTAAAACAGAAATATCCTGGTATTTTCCCAGACTGTGTAGTAACCAGATCCCACTATCATAAGTACAAAGCAAAAGTTAAGAGAAAGGTGAAGGAGTTGAAGTTCAGTTAGCGGACACCCTGTTTGACGTAATGGTGCAGGAAAAACCTAAACAGGTAGAAGGTCAGATAGAAGTGTTTAGTCCTGAAAGGCAAAGAGAATTGCAACAGCAAGACAAAATGATAAAGATACATGTGGATGTGTACTCTGAAGAGGAGGCAGAGAATATTCTGGAGGGTCATTATCTGAAAGATAGAATCCTAAAACGGAAATGGAGATCACAGCAGGTTTGTGCAGAGGAAAAATGGGCCAAAGTGCACCAGATTGTGTTGCTGGCGGCATACAGACAGGAGGTGTTAAGGGTAGGACATGAACTACCTATAAGAAGTCATGTAGGGGTACGAAAGACTTAGGCTAATGTACAAAAACATTTTTATTGGCCTGGATTGCACAAGGATGTGGTTAACTTCTCCCGTACATGTCATACATGCCATATGATAGGTTAGCCACATACGGTAATAAACCCAGCCCCTTTGTTGCCAATTCCCACATTTGAAGAAGCGGGTTATAATTAATTGCGTAGGTCCCCTCCCGAGAACGAAAAGTGGGAACCAGTACTTGTTAACCATAATGGATGTGTCTATCAGATTTCCAGAGGCAATTCCATTACGGAGTATGAAGGCAAAAAGAGTGGTCGAGGAGTTGGTAGCTTTCTTCACACAGTATGGACTACCCAGAGAGATTCAGTCAGACCAAGGGTCAAATTTTACCGCTAGGCTGTTTAAGGAGGTTACAGATAGCTTAGGTATACAGCACTTGAAATCCAGTGCGTATCATCTTGAATCCTAGGAAGCTTAAGAAAGGTGCCATCAAACCTTGAAGACCCTGTTGAGAGCATACTGTCAGGATTACCTGAAGGACTGGGATAAAGATATCCCATTTGTATTGTTTGCCATTAGAATCCCCCAAACTAATCTACACAGTTCACTCCCTTCGAGTTAGTATTTGGACATGAAGTGAGAGGCCCTTTGAAATTAATAAAAGAAAAATTGACAGGACCAAAGTCAGAGATTTCACATTTAGATTATATATCGGAGGTGAGGGAGAGATTAAATCGAGTAGGTGAGTTAGCTAAACAGCACCTAAAGAGGACACAGTATAGAATGAAGCAGGTAGCAGATAAAAGTTCTGAGACTCGGACGTTCTCCCGAGGGGATAACATGTTAGTACAGTTACCAATGATAGGAGATCCCTTCGAAGCCAGGTTTAGTGGTCCCTATCAAATTGTGAAAAAGTTGAGTCAGGTGAACTATCTAGTAAAAAAGGCAGATAGAAAATAAAGATATTGGGTATGTTATGTGAATATGCTGAAACTGCACTATAGTAGAGAGAAAGACCTGGAGAAACAGGTGTTAGTTACTGCCCTGCAGAGTTAGGAATCAAATCCAGATGATGTGAATTTTGATGTGCCTCAAAATAGGTTAAAAAATGAAGAAGTCCTTCAGGAGTGGGATAAGTTAGTAAACTATCTGTCTCAGGAGCATAGAACGCAGTTGAAAGATTTGTTACTACAGTATAAGGACATATGTAAGAATCATATGGGGAGACTAATGCTATTGTACACGAAGTAGATGTAGGAAGTACTGCTCCAACAAAACAACACTCCTATCAGCTTAATCCTTTCAAAATCAGACAGGTCCAGTAGAAGGTGGAGGCCATGCTTGACGAGGATATCATCGAACCAAGCCAGAGTGAGGGGAGTTCGCTGTTCGTCTTACTTCCCAAACAGGTCAGGTCTCAACAATTCTATGTGGATTATCGGAAGGTCAACACCATTACAAAATCAGACTCATATCCAATTCCTAGACTGGAGGATTGTATCGAGAAAGTCGGACAAGCCAGTTACATCTCCAAGTTGGACTTACTGTGTGGTTACTGGCAGGTACCTTTGTCAGAGACGGCAAAAGAAATTTCTGTATTTGTAACCCCAAGTGGGCTATATCAATTTAAAGTGATGCCCTTTGGAATGAAGAACATACCTGCCACATTCCAAAGACTCATGAACAGAGTTGTGGCTGGGTTAACAAACTGTGCAGTTTATTTGGATCATGTAATGATCTTTAGTAAGTCCTGGAAAGATCACAAGGCAGTTGGCAGAACTCTTTGAATGACTACGCGAAGCAAAACTGGTAATAAACTTAAATAAAATTGAATTTGTGAAAGCAGAGGTAATGTTCTTGAGACATAACATTGGTCATGGAAGGTTGACCCCATGGAATGCAAAGACGAAGACCATCAAGGAATTTCCATGACCAACCTTGAAGAAAGAGGTGCTTTGATTTTTAGGACTCCGCGGATTCTCTTGGAAGCTTGTTCCAAACATCAGCAGTGTAGTGGCACCGTTAACTGATTTGCTGAAGAAGAACACAAAGTTTCAGTAGACAGAAACAGCCAGGAAGCATTCGACCATTTGAAAGCCATATTAGCCACCAAACCAGTTTTGGGAACACCAAACTTTTCAAAACCTTTCAAAGTAGCCATCAATGGTAGTGACATAGGAGTTGGAGCTGCACTACTACAGGAAAATGAACGGCCAGTTGGTTACTTTTCAAAGAAACTCAACATCCAACAGAGGAATACTCCACAATCGCGAAAGAACTATTGAGTTGGATTGTGCCCTTACAACATTTTAGTGCTTATGTCATGAACAATGTGCCAGAGACGGTTGTGTACACGGATCATAATCCTCTTACACTCTTGATACATTTTAAAGACAAAGATATGAGACTATTTCGTTGGAGTCTTACATTGCAGACTTTTCATTTAAACATTGTACATGTAGCGGGTTGTAAAAATGTAAACGCAGATGTGTTATCATGGAGTTAACTGATAAAGTTTAGATGAGGTTTCTATTTATTTAATGTTCATATATATATATATATATATATATATATTTACAGGTATATGGAGGTGAACTTAGATTAAAGTTATCTGTATGTTAGGGTAATGTGTTTAAAGAATAGAAAAAAAATGAAGCCATCTTTTCATCATGATGGTTCGTTTTTTCTGAAGGGGGGAGGTGTTATGAAGATATAAGGAGTACTGTACCTTTAGGAGAGATGAAAGCTAGCAAGGACTTAGAGAGGCACAGAGAGTCCGGAACAGGGCAACAATATAATACTTGTCAGAACAGCTGGCACTGGCTGAATTGCTATGAGACAAAAAATAAATTTGAATTCGGCAAATCAGTTTAAATTAAACTCCAAAATATCGACCTCCAATTAAGTTTGAATTTAGTATTTTGACAATATTAACATCAAAGAAACGATCTTGAGGCTTTAGGCTATAAGACCTGGGGAAACTTGAACAGTTGGAGGAGAACTGCCAGGCTACCAGCATCTACAGACTGCCCATAGAATAGCTCTCTTAAATATACCTTTATCTATCAATGATCTGTGAAACAGAAATCCCTAAGAAGAAATAAAGAACACAGAGCAAGATACAAAGAGAAGATTCGACAGCTGGCTGGTTTAGAAATTTGAATTTTTTTGGTAAATCTTAATCGGGGCTTTTATCAGATTAGTACTGTAGAGGGGAAGGTAAAAGATAAGTTAGAGAAAGGAGTTGTAAATAATTGTTAATTAATTAATCTCTGTTAGACTTTAAAAATAAAGTTGTTAGTTTTTCCTTGTGTGACTTTTGGGATAGTTCTTGACCTCTTGAATTTTAACAAATTGCAGCATAGGTGGATCTTTTCTGTGTTGCAAAGATGTGCAGGTTAGGTAAACCAAACATGCTAAATTGCCCATAGTGTCCAGGGATGTGCAGGCTAGGTGGGTTAACCATGGGAATGTGTGAGGTCCAGGGATTGGGCAGGATGCTGTTCAGAGGGTTGGTGCAGATTTGATGGGCCAAATGGCCTCCAGCTGCACTCTAAGGATTCTATTCTACAAATTTACCTGGCAGAACAAGCACACAAAATTGAATTACCCTGCCACATTAATGGGCTGCTTTTGGCTAAATTTCAATTTTGAGGAGTTCCATTGCTGATTTCTCTCCCTGAGCCTTAGTGAGCTATCACAATCTGTTTTCCAAAATTCTCCTCATTAGCTATGCACCAATGCCCTATGGTGCGGCACCTGTTATTTCTTTCCTCTTTCCACAGGCTTGAAGATTGTCCACTGCCAGGACCTCCTAGGATCCCAGGCACTCTGGTGCCAGCTTTAAAGCCCAGCTGTGCATCTGATCTAGTGCCAAAGGAGCGAGTGGTAAGCTGCAGTCACTTAATACCTGTTTTGTCTTTCATATCGAGAATTATCCAGTTTCTATCTGGTAGATGCGAGAATGGGAAACTACGTATAAACGAGGCAAAACTGACTACTAACGGCATTAGTCCATGAAAATGGATGCAAATAGGCATTTCGCAACTCAATAGCAAGATTCTCATCTTGGTTTATTTATTGCAGACACGTGTACCTAAGTATGGTGAAAAGCTTTGTTTTTTGAGTAATAAAGACATATCACAGAAAACAAGGATCTACAGATCATAAGGTGCTTGGACAGAGTGAGGCATGCAGGTTATACTGCACATGAGGTTCACAAAGTAAGATCAACGCTATTCAAAGTTAGGTCCATTCAGCAGTCTAATAACAGCGGGGAAGAAGCTGTTGTAGAACTTGTTGGTGCTTGTGTTCAAGCTTCTCTATCTTCTGCCTGATGGAAAAGGTTGGAAGAGAGTACTACTGAGGTGAGAGGGGCCTTTGATGTTGGCAGCCTTTTCACAGCAATAAGAAATATAAATGGCATCCATGATTGCGAGGTTGACTTCCATGATGGTCTAATTTGTGCACAAAACTTTCTGTAGTTTCTTACGGTCCTGGGCAAAGCAGTTGCCATCCCAAGCTGTTATGCAACAGGACAGAATTTTTTTTTATGGTGCATTTGTCGAAGTTGGCGAGGGTCCTTATGGACATGTTGAATTCCTGAACTACCTGAGGAAGAAGAGGTGCTGTTGTGCCTTCTTGACCATTGCATCTATGTGGGCGGTCCAGGACAGGTCAATTATCACCACTCCGAGGAACTTGGAACTCTCGACCCTCTCAACCTCTGCACCATTGCTGCAGATTGTGTCCTCCTCTTTTTTTCCTGAAGTCAATGATCATTTCATTTGTTTTGCTGACATTGAGAGAGAGGTTGTTATCATTGTACCATGACACTAAGCCCTCTATCTCCTTTCTGTATTCTGATTCTTTGTTGTTTAATATCTATCCTACCATAGTGGTATCATCAGCAAACTTGCAGATGATGTTTGTTTGGAATTTAGCTGCACAGTTGTGTGTACAGTGTGCACCTCACTGTTCAGCAGGTGGTTGGAGAGTCCTTACTACTGAATGCACTAACATTTTTGTGAATGCCCACGTTGTTCAGTGGCTGTGAAATTTCCACCCAGTGTTTCTAAACCCACAAAAGCCAATTGACTTTCATACTTGTGCACCTCTCTTTAATTTTCAGTTCAAGTAGCTTCTGCCAGTGACAAACCTCACCAGTAAACGTCTCTCAATTTCTCTCTAAACATGATAAGAAATTCTAATTAAATTGTCATTTAAGTAGATCTAACAAGAAAAATATAACCCACATCCAAATTACTTCCCTTGAAT
Organism: Chiloscyllium plagiosum; assembly: GCF_004010195.1. Classification (NCBI taxonomy): domain Eukaryota; kingdom Metazoa; phylum Chordata; class Chondrichthyes; order Orectolobiformes; family Hemiscylliidae; genus Chiloscyllium; species Chiloscyllium plagiosum. The sequence goes on along the minus strand of NC_057737.1, from coordinate 11,034,312 downwards.
TTGGGGTGACATAATGGTGTGTTTCATCTGCAGGTTTTATCTTGTGCATTTCCCTACAGTATTCCTTCGGTTTTAACTTGTCATAATACAGCAGCTTCCAGACTTTACCTCCAACAGCATTGGGCTTACCCTCAGCTGCTTCCTCAATTAAATGTTAAATTAATTTAGTACAATAGAAATGGAGATATTATTACTTTTTTGTGAGGGGACTTTAAAAAGTGGGAGGGATGTGGGGATTTAACCTTATATTTTTAGCCATATTTCCTGCAAATAGTGGGTAAATGGAGGTTAGATGCAGATTAGCTCTGATCTAATTAAAAGGAGGAACTGTTGAAAAGATCTATTCATGTTCCCATACAAACAAAGTTCAATTCTGCACATGAATCTGTTCTGGCTGTAAAATGAGACGCAAGGATACACGAGACATTTCTCGTAACAGGTATTTTTCTTGTAAATCTGAGGTCATTTCACCAACTCCCAAACTGCCCCTGTCTTTCCTGTAACTTCAACTACATGAGACTGTAGATTGATCAATTCTAAGAAACATAAGGAACAATTATACCGGTGCAGGGGAATGTACCCAATCAACACATTTACAATCTCATTTGCTATCGGCATTCTTTTGTCTTTATACGTAATGAAATGTATGAAAGTCAATTGGCTTTTGTGGGTTTAGAAACACTGGGTGGAAATTTCACAGCCACTGAACAACTTGGGCATTCACAAAAATGTTAGTGCATTCAGCAGATCCAGAAGAGTATTTTTATATCAGTGTCCTATAATGCTGCTGTAGTGAATGTTTTTTATATACTGCAGAAAACCCAAGCTATGAACACCTCCAGAGATTCCTGTACTGTGTTCAGCACCATCAGATCAGCATTACCTACCTACACAGCATCGGAAAATCAATTGAAGGTCCATGGGAATTGTTTGCATTGTGTGGAGTGACTCCCATGATCAGGGATCACTAAAGATGCTGGTAATGGGATAATTTTGACAGAGTGTTCTAGTTATTTGCCCTACCTCAACAGAAGGATGAAAATTGGGGTTTCGAGTAGATATGGGGTTGGCGGTATGTGGGGGAAGGGGTTTGAGGTGGTGAGGGTTGGGGTGTATATGAATTCTTGATGGACTGGATTGTGTCAGCCTGAAGATAATCAGGGATACCCGTACGCTCTGTGGGGGAGGCCAGATGGCCGTTTCAGGCATTTCAATGGTCACCTTTGGTCCTTCCATAAGATGGAGGACCCTGGGCTGGCTGACCATCCAATCAGAGGCCAGCAGCTCTCCATTGCTTGTCAGTGCCACCGGGAGGGTTGGTAGCTTCTGACGGGGCCGTCTTGAGAACAAGGATTGCAGAGCAAAAGGTGAGTGAGGACAGATTGGGATTGTATGGTGAGAGTTAAAGGTGAGGGAAGTGATGGTGATTGGAGGCAAGGACAAACAGGTAACTTTCAGCACCTTTCCTATTCCCAATGTCTGAGTGAATGGGTTCATGACCTACTCCTGTACCTATTTTCTGTGTTTCCATCTCAGTGTCTCAGTGAGATTGTATGAGGAGCTCAATGGGAGACACCTTTATTATGAAGGTAAGAAAGGAGGAACAGGAAAAGAAGACCATTCAGCGCCTTGAGCCTGTTCAATGATTCAATGAACTCGTGGGTGATCTGGACCCGTTAATATCTGTCACCACCTTAGCTCTAAATCTTGAAATTATTTTCCACCAACGTCTGCAAAGTTGTAACATGCAGACAGGTCATCCTGAGGTCATTGGTGAAACCCATGGCCAATACTTCAGCCAATCTTGGGCCTTCTTTGTCTAGGCACACATTACTGTTGGATGAACTGTTTTGATGCCACCTAATTTCCATTCTTATGCCACTTATTTTTGTTCATTCATGTGATATGGACATTGCTAGCAAGGCTGTTCTCAAATAGCCTTGGAGAAAGTGATGTTGAGTTGCCTTCTTGAACTGCAGCAGTCTTTGGGGACAGCCCTGTTAGGAAGGGAGTTCCACAATTTTGACCCAGCAACAGCGAAGGAATGACAATATAGTACCCAAGTCAGGATAGTGAGTGGCTTGAAAGTGAACATGGAGGTGTGGTGTTCCCACGTATCTGCTGTCCTTGTCTCAGGTTTGGAAGGTGCTGTCAAGGGTGCCTTGCTAAATTACTGCAGACCATCTTATAGATGGTACACACTGCTACCACTGTGTATTTGTAATCAAGGCAGTGAATGCTCAAGATGGTGGATGGGGGATTAACCAAATGAGCTGTTTTGTCCTGGATGGTATCAAACTTCTTGAGTGTAGTTGGAGCTGCACTTATCCAGGGAATTGGGGTGTATTTCATCACACTCATGGGTTTGCCTTATAAACGGTGAGAAGGCTGTGGCGAATCAAAGTTGAGTTACTTGCCACATGGTTCTTAGCCTCTGATCTGCTTTTGTAGCCAATGTATTCATTTGGCTGTTGAACTCAGTTTCTGATCAATGGGAACCTCCAGATTTTTGAAACTTGCAGTTTGTCAGTTCAGCAATCAGTCAAGTACAACCAGGTGAGAAACCTCCAAGAGTGCACCCAACCAGAGTTGGCAAATCAAGGTCTGAGTCAACAGGATACATTTTACATTGCTTCTTTAGAAAAATAGCAACAAAATGATCTCTATTGGTGGCTGCTTTTCAAAGCATTGTCACGCACAGCAGATACTGGCATAAAATAAGGTTTGATGCTTCACTCTCTTACTTACACTCCTACTTTGACTCTATAGGCTGGGATTTCTGGGTGTTGGTCATTACTGAGCGCAATCCGAAAGAGGATTCTATTGGAAAATCCAATGTTAAGTACGTGGGAAACATGCATGGCAATGAGGTACAAACTTAAGTTTTTTCAAGGGGCAATTAATATGGAGTAAATTATGGAAAAATTAATAAATAGTGCATTTTTGTAATCGATATTTAGGAAAATGTATTGTATACCCTTCTAATGATTAGGGAGCTAACAGACTGCAGGTTCGCTTGTCAAATTGTGAGGAGTGCCTGAACTGAGGGTGGCACAGTGGCTGAGTGGTTAGCACTGGTGCCTCACAGCGCTAGAGATCTGGGTTCGATCCCACCCTTGGGCGACTGTGTGCAGAGTTTGCACATTCTTCTTGTGCCTGCATGGGTTTCCTTTGGGAGCTCTGGTTTCCTCCCACAGTCCAAAGATGTGCAGGTTAGGAGGATTGGCCATGGGAAAAATGGAGTTACTGTGATGGACAGGATGCTGTTTGGAGGGTCAGTGTGGACTTGCTGGGGGGAATTCTATGATTTCGGAAGCTTGCTACCAAATAACGTTAGCGCCATTCCTTATGCAAATTGAATTTTTGTTTTGGAGAATTGGTTCAGTCGGTAGGAATGAATTCTTCAGTTACAATAATCCGATTTTGATTCTGCTGCTGTCCAAACCCATGTTTCTCTTATTAGATTCCACACTTGAAGTACAATGTGCCCTGCATGGGCATGGAGAATCAAAGTGTTATGAACCAGGCCTGACCCCTCAAAACATTTCAAGAATGTAGCCCACACCCTAATTTTGCTAGTTGTTTTAAGCAGGTGTAATACAGATATTCCAGGAGAGATGCAGTTTGTCAAACTATGTAGTTTTAATCAAAACAGAATTTATTTACAAGATTACCGAATGAAACATAAACAAAAATCAGAATACCGAGAATACCAATCCGAAAACCCAACAAATTATTCCAACTTAATGATGCTGTTCCCAATACTTGCAACAATCCTCATAAACACCCCTTGGCACAAAAGATAAAATCAAACACAGGGTCTTGCAGTACAGAAGCCAGAGAGAGAGAGGAGGAACAGCCTGGACCTGCTTCTCTGGGCCCGGCAGCTTTTACAACTGCCTGACTGCTTTCAGTGATTAGCCAGACCAAAACAAACCACAGAAAAGCTGAGCTGGGAGAACTGACCACTCCCCTTTCCTTGTACAAGTGTTTTTCTAAACTTAAAAGTGTTTTGCCTGAGGCAGTATCTGTTAGCTATAATCAAACTGGCCCTAAAACCCCTCAAACTTAGACTTTTCAGAGTCTGTGTCTTTTACCACCTCCTGGAAAAAAAGAAGCCAGGGACACCATAACCTTGTTAACAGAGCAGCAGCATCACAAGAGCTAGGTGAAAATTCTCTCTCTGATTAGTGTGAGGGCCTTTGACAGGATAGAAACCTCACCTATATTTGTAAATAAAAGATGGTGCAATGCCTTTTTTCAGTTGCCAACAATAATCGCATCCACATTCACCCCAAAGCATTTTAAGGACTTATTTTCAAGTATCAAGGACAAACAATTGTGCTTGTGTACTATGCTATAAATGCAAAAGTTGTGAAATGCATAGTTCTCTGTGTGCTCATTTAATTAGTTGCAAAACCTTTATAGAATTGAGACAAAATTTTTCAACTGTGCGCTAACCTTCAGTATTTTCATCGCCTGTGTCTGTACTTGTAATGGAAACTACCAATGTAAGTTCACCATTAATAATACTCCTGACACGGTGCCTAGGGGTGTATGCAGTGAGATTTGGCAGGCAATAAGTAGCTGATTGGTTTGTGCAATAGTTGCCAATTGTGGATGTTCAAGGTCATCAGCTCAATGATAACTCTCTGTTTCCTGGGTAATTCAATAGCATGTGGGTAGTGAATTTCCAGGACCAGTGGAAGGGCAAGTGGTTTGTCTCCCTCTCTGTATTGAATTATCTGAAATCTGAAGAAAGCCATTAACTTTCTATCACCAATTGGTGTAAGCTGTTGCCCTTAACCAATGACTAAGAGACTTCGCTGCTTGTGTATCAATTGCTCTGTGCCTCCTGCAAAGAAGTGAAGGAAACTGAAAAAAAAGAGAGAGATCCCTGAGAAGTCAAACTGATCATGTCAGCAAACCCTGTGTACTGGGGCTTTTGAACTGTGATTCCAAGATTTTTTTCCCTTCCACTCATTAAAAAAAACATTTATTTTTGTTCATCTGTGTATGTAGGGGTTAGCATTTTAAGCAGCAGAGCCATATGTTGATAGTTTATATTTGTTTATTTGGAATTAGAATATAATTATCTGTAACAAACAGCAGTTCTAGTTAAGTACAGGAAACCTGTCAGTGCTTTCTGTCCATTTGATTAGGGACTTTGTGTATTTTGATTAAATCATAGCATTATAGAGTCATAGAGCATCTTTGGTCTAACCAATCCATGCTGACCATAATCCCAACTAAATTAGCTGCCTGTTCTTGGCCCACATCCCTCCAAGTATTTCTAATTTACGTACTTATCTAAATGCCTTTTAAACATTATAACTGTTCTTATGTCCACCACTTTCTCTGGAAGTTTATTCCACACACAAACCACTCTCTGTGTAAAACAAAATTACCCCCATGTCTTTTTAAAATCTTTCTCCATTCACTCTAAAACTATGCTCCCTCGTCTTGAAATTCTCCACCCTAGGGAAAAAAATCCTGCTATTTATAAAATCTATGATTTTATAAACTTCTATAAGGTCACTCCTCAACATCCTACGCTCCAGTGAAAAAGTCCCAGTCTATCCAGCGTCTCCTCAAAACTCAAACTTTCCATTCCTGGCAGCATCCTGATAAATCTCTTCTGAACCCTCTCCAGGTTAAAAATATGTTTGCTAAAACAGGGAGACCAGAACTGGAGAAGCAATATTCCAGAAGAGGCCTCACCAATGTCCTGTACAACCTCAACATGATGTCCCAACTCCTACACTCAAAAAAAGATCATTAACTTCTTGTGGTGAAAACCGGGAGTAATGGGACTTGAGAATTGGTGCTCATCCCCAAGGGAATAATAAGATGATCAATGATAGCTTCATTGTTACAACAACTGAGGCTACCTTTATATTTGCATTCCACCAACAGCCATGGTAGGGTTTGAACCTATGAGCCTAATGCATTAGCCTGACCCCCAGTTTATGATTCTAGCAACATTACTACCATCTTCCCTGAAAAGTTGGGGCAGAGCACAGAAATGCAATTCAGTTCCCATTTAAAAGATTTAAAGGTGGAGACTAACACATCTGTTTGTTTCCGTCCAATCATACGCCCATGACCCCTTTAACATCATTTGATCTTGAAGACTACACATTGTTCATGGCTGCCCAATACATTGTTTACACCTCAGTTATTGTAAGGTAAATATTCTTCAATAGTATACATTAATTCTTGCTGATGTCATCTCCAATTTAGCCTGGTAATTTGAAATTCATTATCCAGCTCAGAACGAAACATGTTCATTCGTGCTGTGGTAATGGCCCACTATTCTTTCCATTTTTAAATACCACCATGCTGTTGCCAGTGTTTCAGGTTATAGATCCAGCCTCTACACTGTGTAGTCACCAGTTACTGAAATCATTCGATTATTGAAAGAAATCACCATTTTAATACAGTAGCTTTCAAAAAATGTCCATTCTCACCTTTCTAAAAAAATCAGGCAACTTTAGATTAGACAGAATTAAAGTCGAATTACTGTAATAAATCTTGGACTGCTTCATAAAACAGAAAACAGATTCCTCAGCTTTGGTAAGCTAGAATAAAAACTAGAGACAAATTTCCTCTTCCCAGCAACAAAACCATTTCATAATCTTTTGTTTTAAAGGAACAAAAATACTATTATGCTATCTCAATATATCCATTTGCGATTTTATTGTTACACCATTGGGAACCATCACTTAGCTAGGTCTAAACTTTTGAATTTCCTTCCTAAACTTTACCACGTCTTTTCCACTTTCTTCTCCTTTAAAATAGACCTTTAAATATAATCTTTGACTGCACTTTTCACACCTATCTTAATATCCAGATGTGACTCAATTCAGGCTTCTGTGAAGCACTTTGAGTTATTTGTATGTTACAGATGCAAGTTGTTATTGTACTAAGGTTCATATGTGACTGAAAAGCCAAAATTATTAAGGAAACAGAAGACCACTTCACTACGAGTTTCAATTATAGTTTCTTAATGAACAATTATTAATTACATTTTGCCTAGCCTCAAGCTCTCACTGTGTAGAATATAAGATTTTTAGATTTTGCAACTGCAGTCATTTGACAAACACACATGCAATTGCATTATCTGACTATTTATATACCAATAACGCATTAAAAATCCTATATATAGCTCACACTGATTTCCTGTAATGTCTAGGCGGAGTATTGAGAGCTCCTATGTTGTTAGAAAGTCACCTACCCTCTGAATCATAATACGTCACATCACAGCAAAACTACAGTATTGTATTAAAAGATGTCATGCAGAGTGAGCCTTTCCTGTCTGTTTGATATTTACTTCCTCCTACACTGGTCACACTGCATCACACTTTCTTGTTAAGATTATAATTGAAACAATCAAGTAGCAGTGAGCAAAGTCATGGGAAAACATTTATCATTATCCACATATTGTCAGAGTGACATTATTACGAAAGGAGTAATTTTAAATGACCTTAAAATTATCCATTTATATGGTAGACAGGGAGCGTCTTGTGTATCTGATGATACTTTATCATAATGTTTGGTTCTGGAGAAGACCTAACAATATTCATTGACAATATTTAAATTTATACTGTGCTTGCCATGATCCAGGTAGGGCAGAAGTTTCAGACCCATCCTAAGTGTTAAGGTAACAGAACATTAGTTCAATCTGAGTTTCAATGATACTTTGTTAATGAACATTGCAAATTCAATATTGCCCAGCCTCAGGCTGTCACTATGAAGAATACAAGATTTTAAAATTTTGCAACTGCTGTCACATGTGACAAAAACACATGCGAATGCATTATCTGACTATCTATAGAATGATAATGTAGTAAAAATTCTACATAAAGCGCACACTAATTTCCTAGTCCTATCTAGGTTCTCTCTGAGAACCAGTTTCTATGGAATAACAGAGGTAGAGCTGTCCATATTAATGTACTTTAGGAGTGATATATGTTTAGGATTCCATCTGTTTAACCAAATGAATATTAGTTGGTGCACCACCCATACTGGTTTTGAGTTGCTTTGTTGTAAGGAGATTTCAGATTACTCAAACTGCCTATAGTCAGATACATTAATTCCATTACACTTCTGAATCTGCACATTCAATCACTTCTTCTCACTCATTTTCAAACATTGCAAGTGCTAACAAGTCTGACATTTCTCTAAAATAAGCATAACTCTCTGTATTAACATATTTGGCAGAGCACCATCCTTTAATTTCTAAGATCAACTCCTACTTGTTATTTTATTGACGTGTTCACACTTCTTCGATCAACCGCACACAATAAATGTCTGACTTTTATGATTTGAAATCATTCTTTGCTGTATTACAAATGAACACAAGAACTACACTCTATAATTCCATTCTGTTAGCTCTCTTATCTTCAAAGAATGATCCGAATCCCTTTAGGGACCATGATTAAATCTGTTACTACCACATTCTCAGGGTGTACATTCTAAATCCAAACTACTTGTTGCAGTTTTTTGTTGCTCCTTGTTCTATCTTTTGAAATAGAGTCATAGAGTCCTACAGCACAGAGATAGGCCCTTTGGGGAAATGGAGTCAAAGGAAGTGGCCTACTCCTGTGATGCACTTCCCTATCCTATACTCATCCCTAATAGTTAATCCCAAAATAATGCATTCAAACCAAATGGAATTGTACAGCTTCTAGCAGGTCAAATCTATCCTACATAATGCTTGTTTGCCAAGTTCAATTTGCTGTTTGTAACTTGACAGGCAAACTCCAGGCAATCTTCAACTGGAACTTCCAAATTTTATTATCTCTAAACAACAGCAAAAGTATGAAAACAAACTCTTCTAACAATGACCTTGATAACAAGTGAAAACTTTGTCATATCGCAAACCTTCATGGAGGTGCTCTTGTAGCTAACCTTGGCTATGATACTGTATCAGATGGAAATAATTGTCTTTTTATTCATATCATTGTTATTAAATTGTTAAAGCTATTTATTTCCAATTCTGATCATAGAGGAAATGGCTCAGGTGGCTAAATATAAGTACATTGCTCCATCAGAATGAGATGCTGCAATAGTCAACTTCAACTCATTTACAAACAATGTATTGTGGGTTTCACCATTCTTTCTTAGGTTCCGGTGGTGAAGCATTCCCCAAATGCACTAGGGCTTGGATTCCCTCAGACATGGATGATTAAGGGGAGGGGGGGCGGGGGTGATCTAATTGCAGTGTTTAGAGGGGCCCTTTTGTGATGCAGTGGTAGTATCCCTGCCCGTAGACTAGGGAGACCAGGGTTTAAATCTATCTGCCTCAGAGATGTGTAATAACATTGCCCGACTGGTTGATTAGAAAAAAGGTTAATAAAAAAGTTGAAGTGTTTTGGATGATAAGAAGAAATAATTTCCCCAATAGGGTAATCCAGAACAAGGTGACATTGCCTTAAAATTAGAACCAGGTCATTGAGGGATAATGTTGGGAAGCATTTCCTCACATGTGACTCCAGACCCACAGTGATATGGTTGAGTCTTAACCGGCCTCTGAAATATCTGTCAAGCTGCTAGGTTCAGGATCAATGAGTTATAGGAAATCTGGAATTGGACCTTGTCAGCAACACCCACAGACTTGTGGACTTGTTGAGCCGAAGGGCCTGTTTCCACACTGGAGGGAATCTAATCTAATCTAACCTAATCCCATGAAAGAATAAAGAACAGAGGATAGTAAATGTCTGCTAATTTGTTCTCCAAAAAATTGCTGAGGATGTGGGTCATGTGCAATGTCAAAAGTAAGAATTGACAGATTTTTATCAGATAAGTGTATTAACAGATTACAGAACCAATAGATGGAGTCTGGAGTCAAACATAAGGAAGGGCTTCCCAACATTGTCCCTAAATAGCCAAGTTCTAATTTTAAAACAATGCCTGCTTGAAATGAACTGCCAGACCAGAGGGAATCATTTCTTTCTATCCATACTTTTAGCATCCTAAATTAGCACCACCTCCTTAATTTTCCATACCTGAGAGAATTCAGGAACAGAGATATACTGCTGAGGCTGTATATGGCTCTGGTCAGATCACAATTGGAATATTGTGAACAATTTTGAGCCCCATAACTACGGAGGATGTGCTGGGCTTGGAGGGGGTACAGAGGAGATTCATAAGACTGATCCTGGGAATGAAGGACTTGTCATATGATGAGTGGTTGAGGACTCTGGGTCCATACTCGATAGAGTTTACAAGGTTAAGGGAAATCTTACTGAAACTTACAGAATATAAGAGGCCAGGATAGAGTGGATATGGAGAAGATGTTTTCATGAGCCAGAGCGATTAGGACCTGAGGGCACAGCCTAAGAATGAAGGGATGGCCGTTTAAAACTGACAAGGAGGAATTTCTTCAGCCAGTAGAGGTCATTGCTGCAGAGGCATGTGGAGGCCATATCATTGAATGTAATTAAGACAGAGATAGCTAGGTTCTTGATTAGCAAAATGATCAAAGGTTATAGGGAAAAGGCAGGGGAATAACATTGAGAAACATATCAGCCATGATCAAATGGTGGAGCAGACTCAATGGTCTGAAAAGGCTAATTTTGTTTGTATATGTTGTGGAGAGGGTGAACTGAGTTAAGATATGGACTAGTCATGATCGAATTGAAGGCTGGAGCAAGACCTGAAAGACTTACAGCTGCTCCTATGTTAAAGGTACTGAACATAAGCATAACTGCCACTATTCAATAATTCTTTGGGAAGCAAAATAGAAATAGCAGTTTTTGGAATGGAACAGAAAACTTTGCTCACATCACCATTGATGACTTTTGAGCTTGTGCATAGTACAGAAACCATAAAATTGACAGACCTGGCTAATACACCAGTATGCCAGTCTCTTTTCAGCTCAGAAACCAGAAGAACGTCTATATTCTCAGAACACCTGGGTGTTGCATTGGATATCTTGTGGTTCTTGTGTATCTTGAGGTTCTCCCATGTTATTAAAGGTTATTGAGGAATACTAAGCACTAATCCCCAAGTCAATTCCCTAAATATTGTCTTCATCCTTGATTACCTTCCACTAATTAATACTATTTTGCAGTGTGTATGAAATCTAACTTTCTGTATTCAAAAGACTGTGAACATTTTAACTAAAAGGCAACATCTAGCACCTGTTATGAAAGAAGGTTCTGTGTTCAACGGACCGTATAGATATAAATTCAAAAGAACACATTTTCTGCCTGTGAAATTACCCTCACATAAATGCTCAATCTACCTGAATCATGGTGACCCTCAGGTTAAACCACTATCAGTCATCCTTCTAACAAAAGAGGAGCCCTTTTGTCAGGGAACTTTACTTTTTACACAGAGGATATTTACTTCCTTTAAGAATAGGTATTCCAATTAAAATGAGCGTGTTGCCAATATAAAACAGCGATTGCACGGGTGATGAATGGACCAGACATGATGTGTTTTGGGAAGATGCAGGTGAATTTTGAATGCAGATTAAAGGACAAGTATTCTAATTAAATGAGGATACACATAATTATCAATTTAATTCCACATGAACACAACTGATGGTTAAAAACTAAAATTATACAAAAAGATCAGGGGTACATGCTCCACAGAAATGAAGTCAGGAAACATCTTTAGGTAACTAGAGCAATTAATGTTTTGAATTTGGATTTTGAAGCTTCATATCTAAGGTTTAATATTCTTGGGTTTGTCCCTTTATGTTATAATGTGTTTTCCAGTTAAATGCTAGGTACTTATCATTGACAATATTTATCATTTGTATTTGCCTGCATTAGAGTATTGGCACATCAGTACTGGCACACTGGTGCTATGGTTTATTTGATCCTGAAGAGATTCAAGAACATCATACACCTGATCTTAAAGTCTTTCTGCATCTCTTAAAGGTCAGTCCAATTCTTCTGTCAGCTGGCAGTTGGTGAAAGCCATCTAGGTCTTTTGCTACTTCTTGACTATTCCAATGGTTACCTTGCTGGCCTTCCAATCTACACCCTCTGTAAACTTGAGCACATCCCAATCTTCACTTACTGTCTCTTGAATCACACTAAGTCTTGAGTACTCTGTTCCCATTCCCACTGGGAGGAAGTGAGGACTGCAGATGCTGGAGATCAGAGTCAAAAGGTGTGGTGCTGGAAAAGCACAGCTGGTCAGGCAGCATCCAAGGAGCAGGAGAGTCGACGTTTCGAGCATAGGCTCTTCATCAGGAATGATGGAAGAGCTTATGCTCGAAACGTCAACTCGCCTCACCAGCTGTGCTTTTCTAGCACAACACTTTTTAACTCCCATTCTCACTGTTCTATATTAGCAGTACTTTGATTTTAAAATGTTCATCCTAGTTTTCAAATCCCGCATCCCTCATTATCTCTTCCTTCCACCTTGCAATAATCTGAGGTCTCTGTGCTTCTTTAATTCTGGCATTTATGTATAGAACAGGTGAGATGATAGCCTCGTGGTATTATTGTTAGACTCTTAATCCTGTACCCCAGGTAATGTTCAGGAGGCTTGGATTCCAATCCTGCCTTGGCAGATGGAGGAATTTGAATTCAATAAAAATCTAGAATTAAAAGTCTAATGATGACCATGAATCCATTGTCAATTGTTAGGAAAAATCCATCTGGTTCACTAATTTTCTTTAGGGAAGCAAACTGCCATCCTTACCAGGTCTGGCCTACATGTGACTCCAGACTCTCAACAATGTAATTGATTCTTAACTGCCCCAGGGGTGGGCAATGAATGTTGGCCTAGACAGCGATGTCTACATCCTGAACGAATAGTAAAGAACAAAATGTCCAATTTTCATTGAATCATTATTGACAGTCATGCAAATAGCTGACTAAGCCTTAGCTCTGGATTTCCCCTTCTGCTCTCATGTCTCCAACATGATTCTGTGTCAAAATTTGTTTGACACCTTCTTATGAAAAAATATGTTTTTTTTATTGCATTAAAGACACAATACGCATGCAATGTGTTTTTCTTTTACATTTGGGAAACTGAAAACAACTTTTTGTTTTCCAAAAATATATTTATTTATAAAATATGTAAACAAAAGTATTGCAAGAAACATTTTGACTTGAGTATTACAGGATAGAAGGTACAAGAAAGTTCAACATGTCTGATTAAAAAACAGTTTTCATATTGAACAAATGCATTCCATATCAGGTATGCAATCCAAATCCAAAGTTATAAATAGTTCAATAGGCATAAATTTCTTTATAATACACTTTTCACCCTGAGGTGCCTCAAAGCATTTTCAGTACTCTTGACTTATGACATAACTTCTTTGTGAGGCACAGTTAATGGCGATTTCCATTCCCAGGCCCTCAGTACAAGATGGCTTAAAGGTCTAAGTCACTGACCTTTCCCTAAGCTTTTAGTGTGTCCCTCAGCACACAGTCCTGAACCTTGAAACTTGCCAATTTGGAACACTTGGTTGAAGACAACTACATGTATTGGAAGATCAGTTAGTTTTGTGCAGAGAAAAGAGTGTGTTGAACTTAGTTAATGGTCCTCCAGATGCAGATGATGTCTGCCTTGGTGTTCGGAACAACCCATAGACCACAGAGTCATGTGTCACGGAGCTGATCAGGTGAACCTCGAAATAAAACCATCACATCTCTCTCTTTGCACCGTTATGAAGTTGAAAGTGTGCACTGTACCTTTAAGAGAGAGTGAATTCTGTTCTGAACTGAGAGCCGACAAGCACCTGTCATATGACTAACTAGCAGTCTCAAAGTGTACTGGAAAATATGTAACATTTAGCTGTGAAATGGATGCCTGAGTTGGTTGCTGTTTTGACAACAATTCGAATTTAACCAATCAGTTTAAATTATGCCCCAGGATACTAAAATCCAATTGAGTTTGAATTTATTGTTTTGACAACATCGAACTAATGAGACAACCTGATGTTGGGGATATAAAAATGCAGGCATTTTGAAAATTGCAGACAAAGCAACTGTTCTGATTAACTCAGATCCAAGAAGTTAGGAAACACTCTCAATCAAAGATACCTTTTCATATGAAACATATTTGCAGTAAAAAAGAAAGAAGACGACACAGGGAGATCTTCAGCTGGAAGAAGACAGACACCAAAGGTGATAGCCGCTGTGTAGTTTTAATAAGTTTCTTATTGGAACAGCATATTGTAATAGAGTTGGAGGCAGGTGATAAGCAATTAAGAGAAATGGGGGCTCAGAGTTGTGCATAGTTGTTGTTTAATGTTCACTTTTAGAGTTAAAGAATAAACTGATATTATTTTCTTTAAATAGGGGAATTTGGGAATTCTCTGGCACTCATATTTTAACAGAGTACAAGGCGAGGTAAGCTTTTCTGGGTATTTGCTTTAATTAACAGAAAGGTTCACCGCTGTGTTGTAACAGCACATTCCACAAGGAAGATAGTCTGCAGTCTCTTCCCAATCACAGTATGTGAAGGGCAATGCGTGGAGGGGTGAGACATCAGGCAGCTAGGAAGGATCTGATAGGAATGGCCTCTCATTCCAACAGTCAACTTTTGTCTTGATATTTTAAAATCTAGTAATGAGGGATTCTGCTTAAAGACTGTGACAGACCTCTCAGGGGACTATCAGACAGATCAACCATATACTTTTTCTGTGGAGCCTTGATGATGTTATGTGGTGACCATTGTATGGAGGACCTGTTGTCAAAGTGTTTTTCTGCATAACATTCTCCATAGGTGACAGGTGATATGACACGATCCAACTGAAACGTTCTGCAGCAATGCGGCCAAGACCATCCTTCACATTAGCTGGGTCCTTAATATTTGTTTTTTTTGTTTTTTTCATCCATTGACAGGACATGGGTGTCACTAGCTGGGCCAGAATTTATTGCTGGTTCCAAGTTGCACTTGGTCTTTGTATACTGAGGTTTTATACATGGTTTGATGTGCCCATACAAAAAGGTGGCCATTATAAGAAGGGTGATGTTGAGTACAATTTTTCCCCATTAATCTAGAGGTTTGTATATCGTGTCCCTGCAAACATGATCCATTTTCAACCTTGGGACAAAGCAGACTATGACTTGAACGCTTACCATAATGCAGAAGTGGGGAGTGGGATAGACCTACACCACATAGATCAATAGCAAAAATGCCTTGCACCGTGTTGTATGTGCAATGGAGAGGGAGCGTCACTCCCTACTGTGTTTTATCATCACTAAACACCCCTTCCAGTTTTTAGCACAAGCTCCAGTCCCTTCACACCATATTGCCAACACTTTCAGGTAATCTGATCGGACAGTGAAGTTGACAAAAGATTGCTCAGCCCAGTCCCTCTTGCCTCATCTTTCTTTGGCTGCTGTGGACAATTCAAACTGGTCATAGTCCGCACACGACAGTGGATCCAAGCTGAGAAACATCATGGCACCCATTTACAGGGAGGCTTTGACTTGATAGTCACCCCTTCTTTGGTCGCATTCTTCCTGATTGACACACAAAAGGCTTGATATAAAATACAAACAGAACTGGGGAGAGAGGGCAGCCTTGCCTCCAGGATCTGATCAGAAAGCTTTCTCCCAAACTGAACTGACCTCTCAATTAGGAATTGGGCCCTGAAAGGACTAAGCATCACCTAAACAGTAAAATAATGGCATTATATGGTGTAATCATTTTGTTCTTATAAAATAATGCATCGACTGACCTACTGACAGTAATGCCACAGGGGATTCACTAATGTATTTCAAGGTATTCATTTGAATCAGATGTCTGTGAATTGGGAGTGAGACTTAATTATATCACTCTAAATTTGATTTTCATTACAAGCCAAACAATAATAGGTTGAATCCTTCAAATATTTGAAAACTATCTTACTGATCTGCAGGAAGATGCTAGTCTATAGTGACAGGCTTTAAATAGGGTAGAGAAGGAGCTGCTGTGTTAGTTAACAGACTATAGTTTGTATCCCAGGTATATTCCTACACTCCTGCCAGCATGTGGACTGGAAGCCCTTGTCCACAGGAGGTGAATGCTTTCTTTCACTTTGTAGATGGGATTGTCAACAGTTCGGCCTGGCGTACAATTGCTGGTAAAATTACCTTTTTTTTGACAGCTCATCATGAATATCATACAAAGATATTAACAGATTAAAATGGATGTCCAAACTGGAACCAATGGACTACACATGATGACGAGCTCATACACCAGCAAAGGCATTTTGTTCCTTCCTCCTTACTGAATTTTGTGAACCTAGGGTATTGGAAGGGGCCAGTCTGAACTTTGATGTGCATGTGTGTGTGTTGTGTCTAACTCCATGAGGTGTGCATGTATGTTTGTCTAACTATATAGTGTGTGTGTGTGTAAGTGTAACTCTGAGGTGTGTGTGCGTGTGTATGTTTAATGCTACGTGTAGGGGTGGGGGTGGTGTGGAGGTGGTGTTCTAGCCAGTTGTGAAGAGGAAGGCTATGGGAAAGACCTGCCTCAGTAATTCAAGACTTCAGTTTGGCTGTTTAAAACAACAATAAAATAAAACACCCCCCCCTCTGGCATCCATTGTCTCACACCTGCACATTCCCCATTGCCATCCACACCCTCTCATGACAACCTATGCCCCTCTACTTAATCCCAAGGTCCTTTATATTCTCTACTCAGCTTTGTGACAACTCATGCCCCCACCAACTACTCTTTTCCCTTACAACCTTCCAGATCAACTCTCTCAGTATTCATCATGAGTAAACCTTAGGAATCACGAATAATATAAAATGCTTAAAGGATAAGTTGAATATTTAAACAAACACTCTCATCGATTAAATCCCACTTACGACATTCAGTTTCCTTCAAAAAATTGTACTCATAGACTCACTTCAATGACTTTATAAGTGTTTTATATGACTGTGATAATGGTAAGTGCTGAAATCGGTCATGTAGCACAAATTCTACAATGATAGTCCTCAGGCAAATGTCAACAGACTGCAAGAAATAGCAAACACTTCTTTAAAAAAACTGCAAGCATTTAAAAAAAACTTTCTGATATATGAAAATTTATAGGATCACTGGTTTAACAAAATTTTTAACTCTTGCAGTGTTACACACTGCCAGTGTTGACCAAAGCCATACAGATCCCTGGACTGAAAGGCAAAATTAGCACCCCAACAAGAAATACTTTAACAAACCAAAAACATTGAAATATTGAGGATAGTTTTTTTTTATTTGTTCACAATATGAGAGTCTTGCTGACTGGGCCAAATTTATTTCCCATCCATAATTTCTGCTTGAACTCACTGGTTTGCTAGGGCCATTGATGGAACAGTATGCATCATAACACTTGGTGCGACTTTACAATTGGTGACTGAAAGGACTTATTCCCAATAGAAGTCCTTGTCAATACATTTATGTTCTCTTTTCCTTTCGTATTTATATTTGCATCTTTGTCCATAGATCTCCCGATCTATTTTAATATTCACAATGATGGACGAGGACCAAGAGAAAAACAATATTTGGGTACTAAATGGTTAGAAATGATGATACTTATTCTTGAGATTATAAGTAGTAACATTTCTACCAGGTAGGCCTATACACTTAGATGCCATTCAAGAAATATTTCTGTTGAACAGCATTAATAGGTTATTTCTAATTGATGAAAGTAGATGAATGTAATGAGCTATAGTTAGTGAACGCCACAGAGCTTGATTTGTGGATCTCTACATGCTTGCATGGTTTAGGTTCCTTTCATTAGCTAAAAGTTAATGTGAAATTTGTAAAATATAGTCTGGATATAGTTTGAATAACCCTTCACAAAGAATGTGAGATTTTTATTGTGTAGCTTTCCATTATTTCTTGCACTGATTTCCATTGTCTGTTCAGTGCTAATAGACATTTTCAGAAGAGGTTGTACTGCTTTTGTGTGGTCATTACTGACAATGTATCAGATCCTTTCTGCAGTTGACTATAATATTTGATTAAGGGAAAATGATTTCAATATTTTTGGTCAAAAAGTCAGTACACCAATTATTGCACTCAGAAACAGCCAAGGACACAATTAAATTATATCTTCAATTTACAGACGTATAATGCTTATGATCATAGTATGCCAAGACAATCTTTTAAACAGCAAAGTGGGGAGGATTTTGTATTTAATAATTCCCCAAGTTAAACACAACTATCCCTCTTCAGTAATGTAGAAAGCAAAAAAAAATTTATAAGAAAGGTAGAATGATACAGTTGTTAATCTCATCAGTATTGCAATCTGAAATGTGCTAAAAATCTTGCTTGTACACTCTTCCATTACAACTTCCTACATGTCAATTTGTGATGCAAACTGTCTATGTAAACATGTCATGTATTGGAGTTACTCTTCCCCATCCAGTTGTAGTGTTACAATTTTACATTTTCCTTGCACTAATAAATTCTATTTCTCTTCTTCCCATGTAGCTTTTGTTTTCTTCCTGCTTTATTTTATGTTATCTATCTTAACATTAAGACAGATTATTTGGGAGTGAATTGTGATTTTTTTTTTCATTAAAAAATACGTAGTGAAAAGCTTGTAACTTTCTTATCTATGGGTGATCAGGCAAAACAATATAGCCAAAGAAATCACTATTCAGAGGGGAGACTTAAACCTTAATCAAGATAGAAATTGACTCAGTGAAATACAGGGATGAAGGCTTGTCAGACAGCAAAGAGAAAGGTGAAAGAAAATAATGTTCCCAGATCAGCGTTATGTATTGAAACTGCAGAAATTTCTGAGCTAACTGGACAACCTTTCCTTGTTCTGTTGTTCTTGCCCATTGTGGTTCAAAAACTACATTGCCTTCTGCCACACTTGCACCATACTCAGACCTGAGTAGAGCAGAGTCACCACAAATGAGGCCCAAATCCTGGACCCAACCTCTGCACTCAGTTTCCATGGAGATTTCTTTTGAAATGACGCTCCATGGAAGGGACACATGTGAAGGCGAGCTGAGGCATTCCGAGCTGGTTTATGGTCCAAAACCTTCAAGAAAAGGTGGTTATTTTCATAGAGTAATTGAGATGGAAACAGACCCTTTGGTCCAACTCATCCATGCTGACCAAATATCCTAAATTAATCTAGTCTCATTTGCCGGCACTTGGCCCACATCCCTCCAAACCTTGCCTTTTCAGAAATCCATCCAGATACCTTTTAAATGTTGTATTTGTACCAGCCTGCATCACTTACTCTGGCAGCTCATTCCATACATGCACCACCCTCTGCATGAAAAAGTTGCCCCTTAGGTCCCTTTTAAATCTTTCCCCTCTCACCTTAAACCTATGCCGTCTAGTTTTGGGCTCCCCCTTGTCTATTCACCCTGTCCATGCCGGTCATGGCTTTATAAACCTCTATAAAGTCACCCCTTAATTTCCGATTCTCCAGAGAAAATAGCTCCAGCCTATTCAGCCTCTCCCTATAGCTCTAACCCTGCAAACTTGGCAACATTGTTGTCAATCTTTTCTGAACCCTTTCAAGTTTTGCAACATTGCATTCATATAAGAGAGAATTTTAAGGCGCCAGATGAATCATCTGTTGTAGCAGGGGAGAAGAGGCTAGGCATTCCCTGCAGCTTTTGCTTTATTAAGTAAATTTCCAGGGCTGGTCAGCATTCAAAGGCCACACTGAAATTAGGCAATCACCATCTCAGCTCACAAGACCTGCTGTAGGATGTTGTGAAACTTGAAAGCGTTCAGTAAGGGTTCACAAGGATGTTGCCAGGGTTGGACGGTTTCAGCTATAGGGAGTGTCAGAGGATGAGGGTTGACCTTATAGAGGCTTATAAAATCATGAGGGGCATGGACAGGGTGAATAGACAAGGTATGTGCCCCAGGGTGGGGGAGTCCAAAACTAGAGGGCACAGATTAAAGGTGAGAGGGGAAAGATTTAAAAGGGACCTGAGGGGCACCTTTTTCACGCAGAGGGCGGTGCGTGTATGGAATGAGTTGTCAGAGAAAGTGGTGGAGGCTGGTACAATTACAATATTTAAAAGGCATCTGGATTGGTACATGAATAGGGTTTGGAGGGATATGGGCCAAATGCTGGCAAATGGGATTAGTTTAATTTAGGATATCTGGTTGGCATGGAAGAGTTGGACCAAAGGGTCTGTTTCCGTGCTACATATCTCTATGATTCTATGACTCTGCCAGGGTCCAATGGTTTTCTAGTTGTTTCCATCTCATTTTCACCATTTTACCTTTAAGTTGGTAGGACCAAATGTGTGAGGCTGTCATGTGTCTATAAATAATGAACCAATCCTTCTTTCTAGAGGAAGCATGCAGGACTTTATTCATATGTGGGGTCAATGTCTAAAAGTCAGCTGATACTGTATTTTTGTAAATACCCAGTGATGGAGGAGGAGCAGCACTTCCAGTAGGATAACAGAGATGACTTGATTCATTTTAGGTAACAATTTTACAAAATGTTGAATTTTGTCTTTATTGAATGTTTGTGCCAATTGAGAAATTAATTACATGCAGTTGAAAGAATTATAGAGGACAATATTTATTAAAGAAGTAATGAAATTTGGAAATCTGGCACACCATTGACCAAACATAAGTCTTTAAAATTATGAAGAGAGACAATGGATTATATGTAGTAAAGATATTTCCACTTTGGAAAAAGGCCAACACTGAGGGCCATAAAAATAAGATAGGTGTTAATAAATTCAAGAAGGAATTCAGGAGAAACTTCTTTACCCAGAGAGTTTTGTGAATGTGGAACTCCCAACCACATGGTTTAGTAAAATCAAATAGTATGAGGGAGGAAGGATGTACAGATAGTGTTAAATGAATTTAGATAGGAGGAGGCCATCAACTAACAAAAACCCCTTGGGTCTTTTGGACTATTACTTTTAATTCTATCCAATGATAATTCTGATGGCCTTTATTAGACAGAGTTGGATTTTCGCTGTCACTTCATACAAGTACTGGTATTATTATTGGACTATTGCTGTAAAGACAGAGTTCACATCCTACCCTGGTAGCAAAAGGAATTTAAATTCATTTAATTAACAATACTAGAATAAAATACCAGTCTTACTAATAACGATCATGATCAGATTTTTGTTGTAAACCCATCTGGTTCATTAATGTCCTTTAGGGGAGAACTTGTCATCCCTGTCCAGCTGTGACTCCAGGTCCAGACAATGTGGTTTACTGTGAACTATTTTCCGAAATAATCTAGTAAATTACTTAGGAGTAGGAAGTTTGTCCACACCTATTAAAGGGTAACTCGTGATGGGTAACAAGAAGGAATATTTTTAAAAGTTTTGTTTTCTGGATAGACCCTTCTGAGACAAATATTTTTTGGCTACAGAATGAGAATGCTGAAATGAGTTATAAGACTAATCAATGATTGAGCATTCTATCTTAAGCACAAAATATTCTAAAAGGTAGTCTGCATTCAATAATCCTGCCAAATCAACACCACTTTCTCAATTAATCACACTAAACTGGGGGAGGGTTTGTTTCTGTTCAGATCATATTTCCTAAAGACTGCAAGTGCATGTTTGCACGTAGCTGATGTTTTGCAGGACCCCATGTAGTAAATTGGCTTTGATATTAACCAATCTTGGACATTCAACAGCAGTTCACTGGATTACGCAAACCAGCTTATTTGCTATTTTGTCAGCAAGATCAAAAATGTTGCAATCCATAAGAAATTCAATCTTAAGTTTGCAGTTCAGATTTTGTTTACAGACCATGTTTCTTTATGCATTGCTATCAATTAATTTAACTGCCTTTAACATACAGGTTTTACTTGTGGCAAAGATTATTCATTAGATTTTATGACTTTACTACTTACTTGCATCAAGCAAACCTGATGAGTCCTATTGTCATTATATGTACCTAAGCTCCCCACATAGTTAGTTCATTTGGTAAGCTTGTGTCCTATCTTATCAATTGCGTTCTTTTTATCCTGATGGTGTCACACCTCACTGGGGTGGTGCGCTGGAAATCAAGTCAGGCTTTTCTTAGAGTCGTCACAGATGTTAAAGGTTTTTCAAAGAATGAAAGGTTACCCAATTTACCTCATTTTCAGACCCAGGTGGGCAGAAAGCCCAGACTAGGTTTCTACACGTAGCAAAAATTACTATTTCCTCCAGGTAAGTAGTTAAAGCTATGGGCTAAACAGTTATAAACCGTTGGCATTTAGCTCCACTGGTTAAATGTCTAATCGCCTCATAAACCCCTCCTGACACATACACACAGAATAAAAAGGGTCTCATGGGCAAGTGGAAAAATGGAAAAACAGTTCAGTGGTTTCTGTTCAGAGGATCTGCTAAGATGGCTCTTGTGCTTCACGATCTTCCTCTCTAGACGCTTTCATTTGAAAGATGTGGCTGGTTTACATTTGTAAAAGGTCTCTAACTTATTAGTTAAGTCACAGCTTACAACAACCGCTGAAGGCAAGATAAACTGGTCTTCTTCTGGTTTAAAGTGACTTTTACCACAGAGAACATTTAGAACTGATGGATGGAGGCCTGAAGGTTTCCCACTATCTTATTCACAGTCCCAAGCTGTTCAGCTGCCTGAGAACCAATCACATAGTTTTTGGAAGGTTGTATGCACTTGTCATCAACAACTGATCACAAGTCCAAAGACTAATCAGCCATTGTTGTCAACCAAAGTTCCATTTGTACCTAACCCTTCATCTCCAGTTCATCTGCAAACAATATTGGAAGTAGCAGCTATGTAAACAGTGATTACAATGAGTGTCAGGTTACTTTCTTTGATGCAGCAATCCTTTAACAATTCTTGGTTTTTCTAAGTCTAATTTAGTATGCAGTCATAAAATACACAAAGAAAAGACAAAGTTTTTACAGTGATGTTTCATTTTCCCTAATTGGTAACTACTGGAGTTAACATAAAACTGATCACATAATCTAGACCAGAGTGTGAAAGTGAATCATGCCAAGTTTGCATGTTAGATTCTGAATCTGAGTTGAGTTCATTGCTCTCAAAAGAACCAAAAGCACAGGCACCATGATTATCTCTGAGGGCAAAGGAAGTGATAGCCAAAATTCCCAAACTAAATCACAATGCTTATAGAAAATACAGATCTTTGGGCATTGTAAGAAGACAGAATTTATTGATGCTGCCACCAGGATCTAGAAACTTGCATAAGAAGTATCGCACTGGAAGGAAGTTCTGAACAGTGGGAAGGTTGCACTATAATCCTGCAGATCAGCACTGTCAGAAGGTGAGGGAAGATTGAGAAGTAATACCACACATAATTATGTAAAAGTTGAGTTTCTGAGATGAATTTTTAGCCAAAATTTAAGAGTGGAACTTACAAATGAGAAATATTATCATGGAGTTGAAATCCACCTTCTCCCATCGTTTTGCTCCCTAACCTTTTACATCAGTACATTAGCTTACTGCAGAGATGCCAGGTCAGCCAACCTATGCCAACCCACCTTCAAAACTAAAACAAAGGAGCAAAAAAAAATCTTCATTATTCTGCTTAAGTACAAGAACATGAACAGCTGCCTTCACATAAATAGGTTTATGACAGGCCAAGTTTGATTTCAACAGCTAGCGAGTGGTAAACAGAAACAGCTTGGATTTACTGGCCTAAAATCTAGGGTCAACTTATATAGATCAGCTATTACTTTTGTATAAATGGTAGCCATGATTGCTTATGCCATTCATCAGAGGTTCGTAAAGACACCACTATCTGCACTCAAAATATGCACTGTGAAGGTGAACTAAAAAGGCAGAAAAATTGTAGATCTGGCTTGATATTTAAATAAGTATATTTAAAATTTAGAAGTGGGTGTAATACCAGTTTTGGCACTTAAGTAGTGATAGCAGTGTTTGTGTCAGTGTGTAATATTTGCAGATTAGAATGTACTCAGTCATGATAAAATAGAGTGTTATTTAGATAGAATTGGGTACATTCAACCCCATGGGTGTTCCCAACTTCAGATTATTCAGAAAAGTCTATGCAGTGAAAAGAAAGATTAAGTTAACAAATATCAAAGTCAAACGATCACCCAAGAACCATTTACTTGTGTTCTTCTTTTTTTCTGTATTTGCAGTTATTAACAGACCGGAACAGCAGGAGTTAGATGTTTAACTCTTAAGCTGCTACTTCCAGTCATGCCTTTGGTGCACCTTGTCCCAAAGTGAAGTGTACCAAATTGTGACATTGTCAACTTAGAATTATGCAATGAAATATTTGAACATAATTTGCAAAGTTTAGAGGAGACAGGCAACAGACACCAAGCTGGAAGTAGATGAACAGAGTTAGAGAAGGTGATCAAGGTACAGAGAAATGAAGCTAATGTGACAGTCTTAAAGCTGATATGAGAAGAAGGATTTTGAAGCCAGTAAAGATTGATGAAGACTAGAGAAATGGTAGAGAATGCAAGGACATGTTCTGGGATTGAATGTGGATAACAAGAGTTCTGGTTGTGAATTGGCTCAAAGTGAATATTACAAAGCCATCTAAGCAGATATTAGAAAAGTTGGGTCTGAAGGTCCAAGGTTCTTTGCAGTGGAATAGAGGCAGGTGAGTGGTGTTTCAGAAATGGAACTGGCATAAATCTTGATGATTGAAACATAGCTTCAAGATGCAGCACAGCACTGTGGTTAATCAACATGTAGCTTAATTTGAAGTTTCACTTGTGAAGGGTCATGAATTCAGTGTTGTGTGACCATGGTGTTATGGTCAGAATTCCAGCTTCAGTCTACACTGATACAACTTTCAACTATCTGTCAATTTTGATTATTCACCTATTTTGGAAAACATATCCCTCCATGAGATTGGATAATCAACTAACTATAATGAAGATAAGTAAAGAAAGAAAACCAAAGCAATGAATGTTCTTGTTTTTAAAATTGTCAACTTAAGCAAGCAAAAAAAAAGTAATTATACAACAACCCCAAACTGATAATGGAACAGATGGGTATGTAGCATATTAGGATTCATTTTCATATTCCTTCTATGGGAAAGAAAACAAGCATCACCTGTAAGTTCCTCTCAAAGCCACTCACCATCCTGACTTGGAAATATATCGCCTTTTCCTTCATTGTCAGTGAGTCAAAATCCTGAAACTCAATCCCTCCTAAAGGCATTGTGTCTACCTACAGCAATGGACTGCAGTGGATCAAGAAGGCAGCTCACCACCACCTTTTCAAGAGCAATTAGGAATGAGCAATAAATGAATCTTTAAAAATACTGAGTGTGCCATGTTGGACAATTAAGGAATTTTGTAAAACATATTAGATATTTTTAAAGCATACTTTTCAAGCAAAAATACTTTAATGTTTCCTCTGATCAGAATTGACCTGTTCTTTACAAACAGGTATAAAAGGACAAGTAGTTGATTAGATAAAAGTGCATTCTCTGGAGTCCTGCAGTAAATAGACAACCGTGAAATGCCAAGGCCTTTTAATACCTCTGCTTCAGGGAAATACTACAGGCTTTCACTACCTGGCACTTATAGCATTAAGGTGTTAGTTTCAGAAACTGTTATACTCATGTAATTTTTAAGTGCTTCAGTTGAAAGGAAAATGTATAATCCAAGGTATTTGTTCTAAATATTTACTCAATTATTGTATGTTTAACCAATGCCATATATCGATTATACCATACTTGTGAAGATGGGTCATGATAAGGTATGATTTGACCCAAAGATTCAAGTTTGTTGATGACACTAGGTTAGGCAGCACAGTAAGCAGAATGGATGAGAGTAGAATGTTTGGAAGGGATATTGATGATTAAAAGGAAGATCCAGGTCCAGTTCAATGTGAGGAATTGTGAGGTTATTTATTTTGAATCCAAGAAAGAGACATCAATATATTTTCAAAATGGTAGAAAGCTGAGAACTGTGAAGCAGCACACAGATTTAGAACTTGGAACGTAGAACATTACAGCGCAGTACAGGCTCTTCGGCCCTCGATGCTGCGCCAACCTGTGTAACCAATCAGAAGCCCATCTAACCTCCACTATTCCATTCTTGTCCATATACCTATCCAATGACCATTTAAATGCCCTTAACATTGGTGAGTCTACTACTGTTGCAGACAGAACATTCCATGTTCCTACTACTCTCTAAGTAAAGAAACTATCCCTGACGTCTGTCCCATATCTATTACCCCTCATTGCTAGCCATCACCATCTGAGGAAAAGGGCTCTCACTGTCCACCCTATCTAACCCTTTGATTATCTTATATGTCTCAATTAAGTCACCTCTCAACTTTCTTCTCTCTAACGACAACAGCTTCAAGTCTCTCAGCTTTTCCTTGTAAAACCTTCTTTCCCTACCAGGCAATATCCTAGTAAATCTCCTCTGAACCCTTTCCAAAGCTTCCACATCCTTTCTTTAATGCGGTGACCAGAACTGTATACAATACTCCAAGCACGGCTGCACTAGAGTTTTGTGCAGCTGCAACATGACCTCATGGCTCTGAAATTCAATCCCTCTACCAATAAAAGCTAACACACTGTATGGCTTCTTAACAACCCTATCAACCTGGGTGGCAACTTTCAAGGATCTATGTACCTGGACACTGAGATCCCTCTGCTCATTTACACTACCAAGAATCTTACCATTAGCCCAGCAGTCTGCATTCCTGTTACTCCTTCCAAAGTGAATCACCTCACACTTTTCCACATTAAACTCCATTTGCCACCTCTCAGCCCAGCTCTGCAGCTTAACTATGTCCCTCTGTCACCTATAACATCCTTCGTCATTATCCACAATTCTAGTGAACTTAGAGTCAGTCGCAAATCTACTAACCCATCCTTCTATGCCCTCATCCAATTCATTTATAAAAATGACAAACAGCAGGGGACCCAAAACAGATCCTTGCGGTACACCACTAGTAACTGAACTCCAGGATGAGTTGTTTGTGCATTAGCCTACCATGGGGAACCTTATCAACCACCTTACTGAAATCCATATACACCACATCAACCGCTGTACCTTCATCCACCTGTTTGGTCACCTTCTCAAAGAACTCAGGCATGAACTGTCCTTCACAAAACCGTGTTGACTATCCCTAATCAAATTAGTCCTTTCTAGATGATTATAAATGCTATCTCTTATCACCCTTTCCAACACTTTACCCACAACCGAAGTAAGGCTCACTGGTCTATAAATTACCAGTGTTGTCTCTACTCCCCATCTTGAACAAGGGAACAATATTTGCTATCCTGCAGTCTTCTGGCACTTTTCCTGAAGACAATGATGGCATAAAGATCAAAACCAAAGGCTCTGCAATCTCCTCCCTTGCTTCCCAGCGAATCCCAGGATAAATCCCATTCAGCCCAGGTTACTTATCTATTTTACACTTTCCAGAATTGCTAACACCTCCTCGTTGTGAACCTCAATCCCATCTAGTCTAGTAGCCTAGACTAGTGGAGGTATAGCTTTCATGTCAAGTGGGCTGAAATATAAGGAGGAGAAAGACCTTTTACCATATACAAAGTCCTGCTTAGACAGCAGCTGAAAGATTGCAAACAGTTCTGGGCACCATCAAGAAGGATGCATCAGCTTTGGAGAGGGTGTTGTACACATTCCCCATAACAACACTGGGATGGGCAAGTTGCAAGAGACTGCATTCTTTTGAATATAAAGGTAAGGGGTGAACTAATTGAAGTACTTAAGATGATTAAAGAATTTGATAGGATAGAGAAAAAGAAACTATTTCCTTTAATGAGAAAGTCCAGAAAGAGAGCCTTAATGTTAGAGCTAGTCTGTTCATCCTCGAGGATTACTCCTGAAGCCTTTCCCACGCGTGGGTCTGACCGTAAGTCAGCGGAGATTTGAAACCAGAGTTTTCCTTCTCATTGCCAGGACGCAGCCCACTCCAGGGGTTGGGGCAGGTGTCTCCTAACCCGAGGTTTGAAACCAGAGTTTTCCTTCTCATTGCCAGGACGCAGCCCGCTCCAGGGGTTGGGGCAGGTGTCTCCTAACCCTCCTTATCCAAATCTCTCCTAGCGCACTCTCTGCCCACCTCCTCCTCTCACCTGGTTGCCTCTCTCTTGCCTAATCCAACTCTGCCATCTTTTATATCCCCAACTCCCCTCCTTTCCCACTCTCCCACTCTCCATAGCTTACATCATCCTAAGATTCCACACCCCCACTCCACCCGATCCCAGGTCTCTCTCCCACTCCTATCTCACTCCCTCCTCCCTCCACTGTCTCTTCTCCCTGCCCAGATCTCTCTACCCCAGACCCCGTTCCTTTTTCCGCCAAACCGACCCCTCCCTATCTCCCCTCCTGTTGTCCCCAGAACCCAACCTCACATCCCCATCCCCCTGGTTCTCTTTCTGTACCACCCCTCAATAGTCAGCTCAAGAGACTCAATGTGGACATAGCTGCCCTCCAACAAACAAGGCTGGCAGAGGCAGGCTCACTGAAAGAGAAGGACTACACATTTTACTGGCTGGCAAAGGGTTCTAATGAGCCGAGAGAGCACAGCGTCAGCTTCACAGTAAAGAACAACCTGATGAACACGGTAGAATCAGGTAGCAATGGCTCAGAGCGACTCATGACTCTTCGCCTCAACACCACTGCAGGCCCAGTCACCCTTGTCAGCATGTATGCCCCGACACTGTCCTCCACACCAGACACAAAAGACAAGTTCTATGACAATCTTGCACCCCTCATGAGTAGCATCCCTAGGAAAGAGCAACTTCTTCTTCTGGGCAAAATCAACACAGAGTGCAGACCACGAATCATAACCCTCCTGCCTTGGACATTTTGATTTAGGCAAAATGAATGAGAATGGACAGGGACTGCTCGAGCTGTGGACTTACTACAAATTGTGCATCACCAACTCTTACTTCCAGGCAAAGGCTCAGCGCAAGGCTTTCTGGAGTTACCTGCACTCAAAGTATTGGAAAATGCTACAGGAAGGATAGAAAGGGAGGCAAAAGAGGAGGGGGAGTTGCATTTTTGATAAGGGATACCATTGATAAGGGAGGATATTCCCGGAGATATATCCAGGGAAGTTATTCAGGTGGAACTGAGAAATAAGAAAGGGATGATCACCTTATTGGGATTGCATTATAGACCCCCCAATAGTCAGAGGGAAATTGAGAAACAAATTTGTAAGGAGATCTCAGCTATCTGTAAAAATAATAGGGTAGTTAGGTTAGGGGATTTTAACTTTCCAAACATCGACTGGGACTGCCATAATGTTAAAGGTTTAGGTGGAGAGGAATTTCTTAAGTGTGTATAAGACAATTTTCTGATTCAGTATGTGGATGTACCTAATAAAGAAGGTGCAAAACTAAAGAAGGGAAATAAGGCAGGGCAGGTGGCTGAGGTGTCAGTGGGGGAGCACTTTGGGGCCAGCGACCATAATTCTATTCGTTTTAAAATAGTGATGGAAATGGATAGACCAGATCCAAAAGTTAAGTTCTAAATTGGAGAAAGGCCAATTTTGACGGTATTAGGCAAGAACTTTCAAAAGCTGATTGGAGGCAGATGTTCGCAGGTAAAGGGATGACTCGAAAATGGGAAGCCTTCAGAAATGAGATAACAAGAATCCAGAGAAAGTATATTCCTGTCAGGGTGAAAGGAAAGGCTGGTAGGGATAGGGACTGCTGGATGACTAAAGAAATTGAGGGTTCAGTTAAGAAAAAGAAGAAAGCATATGTCAGATATAGACAGGAGAGATCGAGTGAATCCTTAGAAGAGTAGAAAGAAAGTAGGAGTATACTTAAGAGGGAAATCAGGAGGGCAAAACGGGAACATGAGATAGCTTTGGCAAATAGAATTAAGGAGAATCCAAAGGGGTTTTATCCAAATATATTAAGGACAAAAGAGTAACTAGGGAGAAAATAGGGCTCCTCAAAGATCAGCAAGGTAGCCTTTGTGTGGAGCCACAGAAAATGGGGGAGAGACTAAATAATATTTTGCATCAGCATTTACTGTGGAAAAGAATATGGAAGATATAGATTGTAGGGAAATAGATGGTGACATCTTGCAAAATGTCCATATTACAGAGGAGGAAGTGCTGGATGTCTTGAAATGGTTAAAGGTGGATAAGTCCCCAGGACCTGAACAGGTGTACCCGAGAACTCTGTGGGAAGCTAGAGAAGTGATTGCTGGGCCCCTTGCTGAGATATTTGTATCATCGATAGTCACAGGTGAGGTGCCAGAAGACTGGAGGTTGGCAAACGTGGTGCCACTGTTTAAGAAGGGCGGGTAAAGACAAGCCAGGGAACAATAGACCGATGAGCCTGACCTCGGTTGCGGGCAAGTTGTTGGAGGGAATCCTGAGGGACAGGATGTACATGTATTTGGAAAGGCAAGGACTGACTAGAGATAGTCAACATGGCTTTGTGCATGGGAAATCATGTCTCACAAACTTGATTGAGATTTTTGAAGAAGTAACAAAGAAGATTGATGAAGGCAGAGCAGTAGATGTGATCTATATGGATTTCAGTAAGGCGTTCGACAAGGTTCTCCATGGGAGAATGATTAGCAAGGTTAGATCTCGCATTACCCTTTTCCAAATCTCCTTTCTGTTGGCCAGCTGAGTAAGATTGTCCTTGTCTGATTCCACCTTCACTTATCCAATTGGAACCAAAATATTTCCTGCCAAGGCTTCTCTTTTCATTGCCACAGTTATCTCCAGAATCCCTGAGGCATATGTCAACTTCTTGAAATAAAATATGTTTTATTTTAAACCTATGATATCCACCATTAACTTCAACAACAATTTGAAAAATGGCCCAAAACCTCTAAGTTAAGTGAATGGGTATGAACAATACCTAAAAGTTAAATTGGAATAGGAAGACCAAGTTAATTTTTTCAATAGAGATTGAATCAGTTTGATTCTGTAAAAAATTCTTAATTATTTTTGAACTTGCATATAGAATCTAAAGCCGAAAATTATTTTGAATACTGCGTGCAATTCTGGTCTCCTTCCTATCGGAAAGATGTGAAACTTGAAAGGGTTCAGAAAAGATTTACAAGGATGTTGCCAGGGTTGGAGGATCTGAGCTACAGGGAGAGGCTGAACAGACTGGGGCTGTTTTCCCTGGAGCGTCGGAGGCTGAGAGGTGACCTTATAAGGTTTACAAAATTATGAGGGGCATGTAGAGGGTAAATAGACAAAGTCTTTTCCCTGTGGTCGGGTAGTCCAGAACTAGAGGGCATAGGTTTAGGGTGAGAGGGGAAAGATATAAAAGAGACCTGAGGGGCAACTTTTTCAAGCAGTGGGTGGTATGTGTATGGAATGAGCTGCCAGAGGATGTGGTGGAGGCTGGTACAATTGCAACATTTAAGAGGCAATTGGATGGGTATATGAATAGGAAGGGTTTGGAGGGATATGGGCCAGGCGCTGGCAGGTAGGACTAGATGGTGTTGGGATATCTGGTTGGCATGGATGGGTTGGACCAAAGGGTCTGTTTCCATGCTGTACATCTCTATGACTCTATGACTCTATAACTCAATCTGATCCTAGTTAGATATGCCACCATCAGACATGTTCTCCACGCACGCTCTTACCACAGTGCAGACTGTGACACACACCACTCCTTCGTCTGTTGCAAGATCAGGCTGCAACCTAAGAGATTCCATTGCACTAAGCAACAGGGGAACTCTCGCATCAATGTCAGCAAGATGTCTCCGCCAGACCTTATGCAACAGTTTTTAGAGGCTTCCTAGAGAGAACTCAGCGCCACGTGATACAGAGACTCCACCACAGAGAAGTGGGAAACCTTGCAGGATACCATGCACCGCACATTCCTGACTATCTTTGGGAAGAAAACCTGGAAGACACATGACTGGTTTGGGGCTAAGGTAACCGAGATGACCCCTGTCGTTGAAGCCAAGTATGTTGCCCTAGCAGAGTACAAGCAGTCAGCTAGCGAGAAGAACCTGCAACTTCTCAGGGCTACCAGGAACAAGGTTCAGCAGACTGCCATGCGTTGCGCCAACAAGTACCGGACACAGCTAAGCGAGGAAATTCAGACGGCCGCTATAACAGGAAACAATAGGGGAATGTGCGAAGGCATCAAGCAGGCACTATGACAAGTTCAGAGCAAGACAGCCCCCACCCCGCCGCCGCCCTTAACTCCTCTACTAGGGAAGTAATCACAGACAAAGGCCAGCAGATGGACAGGTGGGCTGAACACCACCCTAATCTTTACTCCAGAGAGTATACTGTGTCCGCTTCAGCACTTAATGCTATCACATGCTTGCTGACCATGGACGAGCTAGATACAGAGCCATCAGTAGAAGTGCTCAACAAGGCAATTGGCAGCCTGGTCTCAGGTAAGGCCCCAAGTAGCGACAGGATTCCTCCTGATCTGATCAAGTGCTGCAAGACTAGCTTACTGCTGCCATTGTATAAAGTCCTCTGCCAGCACTGGCAAGAAGGAGCTGTACCGCAGGCCATGAGGGATGCTAAGATCATTGCCCTCTACAAGAACATGGGACTGGGATATCATAGCAATTACAGAAACATGGCTCAGGGATGGGCAAGACTGGCAGCCTAATGTTCTAGGACGTGTATGGAATGAGCTGCCAGAGGAAGTGCTGGAGGCTGGTACAATTGCAACATTTAAGAGGCATTTTGATGGGTATATGAATTGGAATGGTTTGGAGGCATATGGGCCGGGTGCTGGCAGGTGGGACTAGATTGGGTTGGGATATCTGGTCGGCATGGACGGGTTGGACCGAAGGGTCTGTTTCCATGCTGTACATCTCTATGACTCTACAGGAAGGTTAGAAAGGGAGGAAAGAGAGGAGGGGGGTGGCATTTTTGATAAGCTGTGCTGAGGGAGGATATTCCTGGAAATACATCCAGGGAAGTTATTTGGGTGTAACTGAGAAATAAGAAAGGGATGATCACCTTATTGGGATTGCATTATAGACCCCCTAATAGTCAGAGGGAAATTGAGAAACAAACTTGTAAGGAGATCTCAGCTATCTGGAAGAATAATAGGGTGGTTATAGAAGGGGATTTTAACTTTCCAAACATAGACTGGGACTGCCATAGTGTTAAGGGTTTAGATGGAGAGAAAGTTATTAAGTGTGTACAAGAACATTTTCTGATTCAGTATGTGGATGTACCTACTAAAGAAGGTGTAAAACTTGATCTACTCTTGGGAAATAAGGCAGGGCAAGGACTGAGGTGTCAGTGGGGGAGCACTTTGGGGCCAGCAACCATAATTCCATTAGACTTAAAACAGTGATGCAAAAGGATAGACCAGATCTAAAAGTTGAAGTTCTAAATTGGAGAAAGGCTAATTTTAATGGTATTAGGCAAGAACTTTCAAAAGCTGATTGGGGGCAGATGTTCACAGGTAAAGGCACGGCTGGAAAATGGGAAGCCTTCAGAAATGAGATAACGAGAATCCAGAGAAAGTATATTCCTGTTAGGGTGAAAGGAAAGGCAGGTAGGTATAGGGAATGCTGGATGACTAAAGAAATTGAGGGTTTGGTTAAGAAAAAGAAGGAAGCATATGTAAGGTATAGCTAGGATAGATCGAGAGAATCCTTAGAAGTGTATAAAAGCAATAGGAGTATACTTAAGAGGGAAATCAGGAGGGCAAAAAGGGGACATGAGGTAGCTTTGGCAAATAGAAATAAGGAGAATGCAAAGGGTTTTTATAAGTACATTAAGGATAAAATGGTAACTAGGGAGAGAATAGGGCCCCTCAAAGATCAGCAAGGCAGCCTTTGTGTGGAGCAGCAGAAAATGGGGGAGATACTAAACGAGTATTTTGCATCAGTATGTACTGTAGAAAAGGATATGGAAGATATAGAATGTCGGGAAATAGATGGTGGCACCTTGCAAAATGTCCATATTACAGAGGAAGAAGTGCTGGATGTCTTGAAACACATAAAGTTGGATATATCCCCAGGACCTGATCAGGTGTACCTGAGAACTCTGTGGGAAGCTAGAGAAGTAATTGCTGGGCCCCTTGCTGAGATATTTGTATCATCAATAGTCACAGGTGAGGTGCATGAAGACTGGAGGTTGGTTAACATGGTGCCACTCTTTAAGACGTGTGGTAAGGACAAGCCAGGGAACTAAAGACCAGTGAGCCTGACGTCAGTGGTGGGCAAGTTGTTGGAGGAAATCCTGAGGGACAGGATGTACATGAATTTGGAAAGGCAAGGACTGATTAGAGATAGTCAACATAGCTTTATGCGTGGGAAATCATGTCTCACAAACTTGATTGAGTTTTTTAAAGAAATAACAAAGAGGATTGATGAGGGCAGAGCGGTAGATGTGATCTATATGGACTTCAGTAAGGTGTACGACAAGGTTTCCCATGGGAGACTGGTTCGCAAGGTTAGATCTCATGGAATATAGGGAGAATTAGCCATCTGGATACAGAACTGGCTCAAAGATAGACGATAGAGGGTGATGGTGGAGGGTTGTTTTTCAGACTGAAGGCCTGTGACCAGTGGAGTGCCACAAGGATCGGTGCTGGATCCATTACTTTTTGTCATTGACATAAATGATTTGGATGCGAGCATAAGAGGTACAGTTAGTAAGTTTGCAGATGACACCAAAATTGGAGGTGTAGTGGGTTACCTCAGATTACAACAGGATCTTGACCAGATGGACCAACGGGCTGAGAAATGGCAGATGGAGTTTAATTCAGATAAATGCAAGGTGCTGCTTTTTGGGAAAGGAAATCTTAGCAGGACTTATCCACTTAATGCTAAGGTCCTTGGGAGTGTTGCTTGGAGTGCAGGTTCATAGCTCCTTGAAAGTGGAGTCGCAAGTAGATAGGATAGTGATGAAGGTGTTTGGTATGCTTTCCTTTGTTGGTCAGAGTATTGAGTACAGGAGTTGGGAGATCATGTTGCGGCTGTACAGGGCATTGGTTCGGCCACTGTTGGAATATTGTCTGCAATTCTGGTCTCCTTCCTATCGGATAGATATTGTAAAACTTGAAAGGGTTTAACAAAGATTTACAAGGATGTTGCCAGGGTTGGAGGATTTGAGGGAGAGGCTGAATAGGCTGGGGTTGTTTTCCTTGGAGCGTCAGAGGTTGAGGGGCGACCTTCTAGAGGTTTACAAAATCATGAGGGGCATGGATAGGATAAATAGACAAGTCTTTTCCCTGGGGTTGGGAATCTAGAACTAGAGGGAATAGGTTTAGGGTGAGAGGGGAAAGATATAAAAGAGACCTAAGCGGCAACTTTTTCACACATAGAGTGGTACGCGTATGGAATGAGCTGCCAGAGGAAGTGGTGGAGGCTGGTACAATTGCAACATTTAAAAGGCATTCAGATGGGTATATGAATAGGAAGGGTTTGGAGGGATATTTGCTGGGTGCTGGTAGGTGGGACTAGATTGGGTTGGGATATCTGATCGGCATGGACGGGTTGGACCGAAGGGTTTGATTCCACACTGTACATTTCTATGACTCTATGACTCTATAACAAGGGTGAAAGAAGGAGCTGCAACAACTACAGAGTCCACTCTCTCCTCAACAAAGCCTTTGCTCGGGTCATCTTGACCCGCCTGCAGAAACTGGCAGAATGTGTATACCTAGAGTCATAGTGCAGCTCCCGAGTTAAAAGATCAACAGTAGACATGACCTTCTTTCTTTGCCAACTGCAGGGCAAGTGTAGAGAACAGAAAATGCCCCTGTATGTCGCTTTTATTGACCTCACCAAGGCGTTCGACCTGGTCAGCAGAAATGGCCTTTTCAAGGTTTTCTGAATCTCGCTGCCCACTGAAACTGCTGATAGAATCCTTCCACAGTAACATGAAGGGGACAGTGCAGTTGCAACACACACCCAGCAGGAACTCCAGTCACTGATAGATCGCCTGTCCCACGTTTGCAAGGATTTCAGGCTGACGACCATTCTGGGACCAGACACAGAGGGATCACCAGTCATCACCATTGATGACTATAAACTCAATGTCATCCATCAGTTTATGTACATTGGCTCTACCATCACTGACAACCTCTCCTTTGACACAGAGATCGACAAGAGGATCAGAAAAACAGCGTCACCTCTTGCTTGTCTCACAACTAAAGTATGGACAAATCCTAAGCTGACAATGAAGACAAAAATGTCAGTCTACAACACCTGTGTCATCAGTGAAATGTGGACTACATATGCCAGACAGGAGAGAAGACTGAACACTTTCCACTTAAGGAGTATCTGCCGTATCCTGGCAAGACAGAGTGACCAATGCAGCGGTCCTATCTCACACTGGCCTTCCCAGCATGCACACACTGCTCAGGCAGCAGAGACTGCGCTGGCTGGGCCACATCTACCACATGGAGGATGGCCACATCCCAATGGATATCCTCTGCAGAGAGGTCACATCCTGGAAGAGACCCACAGGGCATCCCCAGTTGCGCTACAAGGACATGTGCATGAGGGACATGAAGACGCTTGTTATTGTTATGGAGTCCTGGGAAAGGCTTGCAGCTGACCGCACAAGATGGGGAAGCACCCTGAACCAACACCTCAAAACAGGGGAAAAGAAGCTCATGAGCGCTGCAGCAGACAAGCGGGCACACAGGCAGGAGTGCAGCAGTTCTAGCAGATCAACAACACATGCAGATGTGACCTATATGACCAGGAATGTAACTCCAGTATCAGTCTCTTCAGTCACAAGCAACATTGCTTCAGGGAAACAGAAAGCTAGAACCAACAAGGATGCAACCCATGGCCAGCCATGACTGAAAGGAGCCTAATATAGTCTGTTCAAAGGTGACATCAGGAAAAAACTTCAGTGAAAGGGCTGTGAAAATCTGGAACTTCCTCCTACAAAAAGATACTGAAGATGGAGGTTAATTAGACATTTTAAAACAGAGCACTTAGGCAAGAATATTAAAGGACATGAAGCAAATGCAGATAAATAGTGTTGAGAATCAGGTTAGGTGATCAAATTGAATGGTAAAACAGAACACTGTTAATTCTCCATTTCTTTGGTCACACATTCTTTTTCATAAGGCCCAAGTGTCAGACTTCCTTGATGTTGTAACAATGTATGAGCTATGATATGGTTGGTACCACTTCTAGCTCTGAGTGAGAAGGTTGAATTCCTTGGCTACTGCTCAGTGGAGAAGTAAAAGCACTACACTATCAAGTGTCCTTGTTAATATTTATTCTTCAATCAAAATAAGTAAAACAGATTATCTGGCTGAGCAATTTTGAAATGCCCCAATTGACTGCCAATTTTCCTACATTGAGTCACTTATTACACTTACAAAAACACCTTTCAATGTCCACTGAGCCACACACAAATTCAATACCAGCTCTGCATGGAGCCACAGGTAGAACGTCATAACTGGTTCAGATTGACCTCTGATTGGCTGTGGGAGGAGAGGAATCAGATATAAGGTAGGATCCATCTGTGTGCATTGCCCTCCACAACTGATAAGCCTGGTTAAGCTTGGTGTTGAACAATAGGCATTTGACTGAGGCTTCAAAGAGCAGGAGCCCACACCAGTAAATCAGCATGATTCAGCACCATACGGGACATGGTTCATGTGGGGGAGAGAGACAAATGTGAAAGTCTGACACAAGTTATTTTGTTTCCTGCAGATATTTAAGGAAGGTTACCATAAATCAACAGTAAGCATAATCTGACACCTGTCTGGATCCATATAAGCCAACAGTTGTGAACTTTATTCTGGGAGAAACAGATGGTTCAGTCATACCCAATTTGGCTGCAGCACCATCTTTAACCTGATATCTTTCAGTTTTGGAGAATGTACTGATTTTGGTGCGTCTATCAGAGGCATTAGTTTGGGAATTTTGGCTGCTCATTCCTGAGGAAGGGCATGTGCCCGAAACGTCGAATCTTCTGTTCCCTAGATGCTGCCTGACCTGCTGTGCTGTTCCAGCAATAAAGTTTCAGCTTTCATTAAACCTCAGATAAATACAGTAACAACACAGTCATAAATAAAATGTTGCAATGTAAGGATAGGAGGGATAATGGAATAAAGGTGACTAAATGGAATTGAGCAACAAATTATCCACAATCTCAATAGCACTTTCATTTGAAAGCAGAGTAGAAATGAGGAGCAATTAGAGACTATGGTCAATTCACTGGTGATTTTTTAAAATTCCCATGTTCTCTATCTTCCTTATCCCTCTCCACAGTAAACATTGATGCAAAATATGCATTTAGTATCTCCCCATCTCCTGTGGTTCCACACAAATCTTTAAGAGGTCCTATTCTCTCCCTCATTGCTCTTTAGTCCCTAATGTATTTGTGGAATCCCTTTGGATTTTCCTGAACCCTCTTTGCCAAAACTATCTTATGTCCCCTTTGTGCCCTCCTGATTTCCCTCTTAAGTATACTCCTACTGCCTTTATACTCTTCTAGGGATTCACTCGATCTCTGCTGTCTATACCTGACCATGCTTCCTTCTTATTCTTGACCAAAACCTCAATTTCTCTAGTCATCCAGCATTCTACACATCTATCAGCCTTGCCTTTCTCTCTAACAGGAAGATATTGTCTCTTGACTCTTGTTATCTCATTTTTGAAGGCTTCCCATTTTCTAGTCTTCCCTTTACCTGCCCCCAATCAGCTTTCAAAAGTTCTTGCCTAATACCATCAAAATTGGCTTTTCTCCAATTTAGAACTTCAACTGTTAGATGGCTGGAAAATGGGAAGCCTTCAGAAATGACATAACGAGAATCTCTGAAAGTTGCCACCCAAGTAAATAGTGCGGTGAAGAAGGCATATGGAGTACTGGCTTTATTGGTAGAGGAATTGAGTTCCGGAGCCCTGAGGTCATGTTGCAGTTGTATAAGACTCTGGTGTGGCCGCATCTGGAGTATTGTGTGCAGTTTTGGTCGCCATACTATAGGAAGGATGTGGTGGCACTGGAACGGGTGCAGAGGAGGTTTACCAGGATGTTGCCTGGTATGGTAGGAAGATCGTATGAGGAAAGGCTGAGGCACATGGGGCTGTTTTCATTGGAGAAAAGAAGATTTAGGGGTGACTTGATAGAGGTGTACAAGATGATTAGGGGTTTAGATAGGGTTGACCATGAGAACCTTTTTCCACGTATGGAGTCAGCTATTACGAGGGGGCATAGCTTTAAATTAAGGGGTGGTAGGTATAGGACAGATGTTAGGGGTAGATTCTTTACTCAGCGAGTCGTGAGTTCATGGAATACCCTGCCAGTAGCAGTGGTGGACTCTCCCTCTTTATGGGCATTTAAACGGGCATTGGATAGGCATATGGAGGATAGTGGGCTAGTGTAGGTTAGGTGGGCTTGGATTGGCGCAACATCGAGGGCCAAAGGGCCTGTACTGCGCTGTATTTTTCTATGTTTCTATGTAATCCAGAGAAAGTATAATCCTGTTTGGGTGAAAGGAAAGGCTAGTAGGTATAGGGAATGCTGGATGACTAAAGAAATTGAGGGTTTGGTTAAGAAAAAGAAGGAAGCATATGTCAGGTATAGACAGGATAGATCGAGTGAATCCTTAGAGTATAAAGGAAGTAGGAGTATACTTACGAGGGAAGTCAGGAGGGCAAAAAGAGGACATGAGATAACTTTAGCAAATAGAATTAATGAGAATCCAAAGAGTTTTTATAAATACATTAAGGACAAAAGAGTAACTAGGGAGAAAATAGGGCCCCCCAAAGATCAGCAAGGTGACCTTTGTGTGGAGCCGCAGAAAATGGGGGAGATACTAAAAGAGTATTTTGCATCAGTATTTACTGTGGAAAAGGATATGGAAGATATAGACTGTAGGGGAATGGTGACATCTTGCAAAATGTCCATATTACAGAGGAGTAAGTGCTGGATGTCTTGAAACGGGCAAAGGTAGATAAATCCCCAGGACCTGATCAGGACCTAGAACTCTGTGGGAAGCTAGAGAAGTGATTGCTGGGCTCCTTGCTGAGATATTTGTATCATTGATAGTCACAGGTGAGGTGCCAGAAGACTGGAGATTGGCTAATGTGGTGCCACTGTTTAAGAAAGGTGGTAAGGACAAGCCAGAGAACAACAGACCAGTGAGCCTGACGTCAGTGGTGGGCAAGTTGTTGGAGGGACAGGATGTACGTGAATTTGGAAAGGCAAGGAATGATTCGGGATAGTCAACATGGCTTTGTGCATGGGAAATCATGTCTCACAAACTTGATTGAGATTTTTGAAGAAGTAACAAAGAGGATTGATGAGGGCAGAGCAGCCGATGTGATCTATATGGATTTCAGTAAGGCGTTCGACAAGGTTCCCCATGGGAGACTGATTAACAAGGTTAGATCTCACGGAATAAGGGAGAACTGGCCATTTGGTACCGAACTGGCTCAAAGGTAGAAGACAGAGGGTGGTGGTGGAGGGTTGTTTTTCAGACTGGAGGCCTGTGACCAGTGGTGTGCCACAAGGATCGGTGCTGGGCCCTCTACTTTTTGTCATTTACATAAATGATTTGAATGCGAGCATAAGAGGTACAGTTAGTAAGTTTGCAAATGACTCCAAAATTGGAGGTGTAGAAGAGGGTTACCTCAGATTACAACAGGATCTTGACCAGATGGGCCAATGGGCTGAGAAGTGGCAGATGGAGTTTAATTCAGATAAATGTGAGGTGCTGCATTTTGGGAAAGCAAATCTTAGCAGGACTTATACATTTAATGGTAAGGTCCTGGGGAGTGTTGCTGAATAAAGAGACCTTGGAGTGCAGTTTCACAGCTCCTTGAAAGTGGAGTTGCAGGTAGATAGGATAGTGAAGAAGGCGTTTGGTATGCTTTCCTTTATTGGTCAGAGTATTGAGTACAGGAGTTGGGAGATCATGTTGCGGCTGTATAGGACATTGATTAGGCCATTGTTGGAATATTGCATGCAATTCTGGTCTCCCTCCTTTTGGAAATGTGTTGTGAAACTTGAAGGGGCTCAGAAAAGATTTACAAGGCTGTTAAGCTATATGGAGAGGCTGAACAGACTGGGGCTGTTTTCCCTGGAGATTTACAAAATTATGAGGGGCATGGATAGGGTAAATAGGCAATGTCCTTTCCCTGGAGTCGGGCAATCCAGAACTAGAGGGCATTGGTTTAGGGTGAGAGGGGAAAGATATAAAAGAGCCCCAAGGGGCAACTTTTTCACACAGAGGTTGGTAGAGGTATGGAATGAGCGGTCAGAGGAAGTGGTGGAGGCTGGTACCAATGCAACATTTAAAAGACATCTGGATGGGTATATGAATAGGAATGGTTTGGAGGGATATGGACCGGGTGCTGGCAGGATGGGACTAGATTGGGTTGGGATATCTGGTCGGCATGGATGGGTTAGACCAAAGGTCTGTTTCCATACCGTATATCTCTATGACTCTAAGAGATGGCAAATGGAGTTTAATTCAAAAAGGTGTGAGGTGATTCACTTAGGAAGGATTAACAGGAATACAGAGCACTGAGCTAATTGTAAGATTCTTGGTAGTGTGGATGAGCAGAGAAATCTCAGTGTCCATGTGCAAAGATGCCTGAAAGTTGCCACCCAGGTTGATAGGGTTGTTAAGAAAGCGTACGGTGTGTTAGCTTTTATTGGTAAAGGGATTGAGTTTCGGAGCCATGATGTCCTTTTGCAACTGTATAAAACTCAGGTGCGGCTGCATCGGAGTATTGTGTAGACTTGCGGTCGCCACATTGTAAGAAGGAGATGAAAGCATTGGAATGGGTGCAGAAGAGATTTATCAGGATGTTACTAGTATGAAGGGAAGGTCTTATGAGGAAAAGCTGAGGGACTTGAGGCTGTTTTCACTAGAGAGAAGGTTAAGAGGTGACTTAATAGAGACATACAAGATGATCAAAGGATGAGATGATGGACAGTGAGAGCCTCTTTCCTCAGATGGTGATGGCTAGCACAATGGCTTTAAACTGAGGAATGATAGATATAGGACAGATGTCAGAGGCAGATTCTTTACTCAGAGAGCAGTAAGGATGTGGAATGCCCTGCCTGCAAAAATAGTAGAACTCGCCAACTTTAAGGGCATTTAAATGGTCACTGGATAAATATATAGATGATAATGGAATAGATGGGCTTTAGATCAGTTTCACAGGTCAACGCAACATCCAGGGCCAAATACTGCGCTGTATTATTCTATGTTCTACGTTCTAAATTTGTGATATTATAGAACTTTAATAACTGTTAATGGATTGAATGAATCAACTAAGATGAACTTTCATACACGGAAAGAAGAAGCAATAACTCTTGTCTGGAATAAACTATTAAGGGACAAGGGCAAATGTATATTGGAATTGAAAGCAATTCAGAGGGAGTGGAAGCGACATGAACAAAGCTGGTTTGACATCCGCATGATAACTGTCTGCTTTATGCCTCAAGGAAAACTGATTGCCCTATAGAATAATTTAAAGAGTTAACTGCAAGAAATCTGTGTTTTCAAATAGACAGTTAAGGCCAAATGCAACATGGAACGAGGAAGCTACTTCTGATAAGAAGGCCAGCTCCAGACTTGCAGTAATTTGGATGAAACAACATTAAAAAAAAGTCATAAATAATATCGTATATAGACTTGAAGGATGAAGATCTATTAAGAAGCCGACTTCAGAACTCCCTCTTTAGCAGAATTTTGAAGAACAACACTGCACGAGGATTCAACATTTGACACTTCCAGAAACAGATACTGTTGGTGGAATCATGGCCAAGTTCTATCATTATTTGGATAAAAGCCAAGTTAAGTTGTGAGGCTTAACTTGCTTACTTGAAGGATCTTATTTTGGTTGCAGCACAGCAGGTCAGGCAGCATCCAGGGAACAGGAGATTCGACGTTTCGGGCACAGGCCCTTTCAACTTTGATCTCCAGCATCTGCAGACCTCACTTTCTCCCCTTATTTTGGTTGCTACATGCGATAAAGTTTAAATCATTGTTTCAGTAGTTGATTGTGAGATTTCTTAATACTTAGTCAAATTAAAGGTAATTTGCGGTGATTTATCCACAACAAATTGCTTCTGGTACTACATTTGGAAAACTGAAGCGATCAGTTTCATTTTCCACTCTCCGCTTATATTTGCTTCAGATCCCCAAATTAATCGTTATTAGTTACCTGTCCATATTATATTTTCTTCTTCATTCCCTTCATCTGATCAGATGACAACCAAAGTATATTATTCAAGATTATCTTCCTGTTAGTATTGCACCAAAATACAGCCCTACCAATCTGCTTCACTGACTATTGAACCACCAGGAAACATATACATACATACATACACTTGGATTTTAGAAAGCATCTATTACCTGCGGCAAAACTTTGGAAAACTCAAAGTTTTGAATTTGTTCTGTAAAAAGGCAATTTCACGAAAACAGGGTTGTAGGGATGGAAAGCAGTGATTGGAGATCCTGCATTTTGAAATAATTCTCTGGGCACATGATGGAAAATCTTCAAAATTTCTACCCCAACTGTCTAGGCGAGTATATGAAAGTACCCAAACGCAGATCAGATGCTCGTTTTATTGTTGTCAGTATATTGGACATATCATAGGCCTATTTCTAGGTTTTATAAAACTGTAGAGTTAATACCAAAATAGTCAATGTCTGGGCTATAAGCCACAGAATCCATTTGTAAACAGTAAGCTGATTGTAAGCAGTTGCAAAAACTAACAGTGGTTAACTGAAATGTACAGAACACTAAAATTCAAAGTAACATCATAGTTAAGATGTCATCAACAAAAGCTTTATTGAGTCCTCAGGCCATCTTCCTGATGGCCTTAGGTGAAACTACTTTCTGAGAGATAGAATTTTCAACGTGTTTTGAAGGGTAAGTTTAGCCATGTTCTAATTGAATGGTTTTAGGGATTGAATAATCTCCAACCATTCTTAATGATCTTTTTTGACCAGGACAAAGAAAATCAGAAAGTTGATTTCTCGTATTTCCATCAAGATATCAAATTTTCCTTGGGCTTAACAGAACCTTGCGTCCCAGAAATGGCTGGCAGGTAATATGAGACGTATGCAAATACTTCTCTTCAAAGATGCAAAGCGAGCAATAACCCAATTATTGAATACTGTATCCATTACTTTTTCTTCTAATTTGATAATTGCACTTAAGTGTTCAGGAAACCAACACACCCAATTCGTTCAACAGATATTTGAACTCCTCTCTAAATGTAACTCTTGCATTGCAACTATACCTCTCAGATCATTGCCCACTGTATACTGAGCAAAGTCACGAATGGGCCTGAGGCTGTTAATTTTGATACTGAAAACATTTTACATAAATGAGTTAGATGAGAATAGAGAAGGCATGGTTAGTAAGTTTGCAGATGACACCAAAATTGGGGGTGTAGAGAACA
Source organism: Chiloscyllium plagiosum (assembly GCF_004010195.1). Taxonomy (NCBI): domain Eukaryota; kingdom Metazoa; phylum Chordata; class Chondrichthyes; order Orectolobiformes; family Hemiscylliidae; genus Chiloscyllium; species Chiloscyllium plagiosum. The sequence goes on along the minus strand of NC_057737.1, from coordinate 10,990,125 downwards.
GTGAAGAAGAATATCTAAGATTACAAAGAGATTTTGATCAATTGGGTCAATGAGCTAAGGAGTGGCAGATAGAGTTTAATTTGGATAAATGGAAGATATTGGATTTTGGTGAAACAAACAAGGGCAGGACATATTCAATTAAAAGTAGGGCCTTGGATAGTGTTGTAAAACAGACCTAGGGATTCATGTACACAATTCTTTGAGGTTTGTGTCACTTGTAGAAAGGGTGGTTAAGAAGCTGTTTGGCATGCTTGCCTTCATTGCTCAGACCTTTGAATATAGGGGTTGGGATGTCACGTTGAGATTATACAGGATATTGGTGAGGCCTCTTCTGGAGTTCTGACCTGTTTCTTGGAAGGATATTATTAAGTTAGAGAGGGTTCAGAAAGGATATTGCTGGGAATGAATGGTACAAGTTACAAGGAGAAGTTGGGTAGGCTGGGACTTTTTTCACCGGAGCGTAGGAGGTTGAGGGGTGAACTTCTAAAGGTTTATAAAATCATGAGGGGTATAGATAAGATGGATGGCAGGTGTCTTTTCCCTAAAGTTAGGGATTTTAAGGCTGGGAGCATGTTTTTAAGTTGAGAAGAGAAAGATTTAAAAAAAACATGAAGGCCAACTTTTTTACACAGAGAGTGGTTCGTATGAATAAAGAACAAAGAACCTTACAGCACAGGAACAGGCCCTTCGGCCCTCCAAGCCTGCACCGATCCAGATCCTCTATCTAAACCTGTTGCCTATTTTCCAAGGATCTGTATTCCTCTGCTCCTTACCCATTCATGTATCTGTCTAGATATATCTTAAAAGGCGTTGTTGTGCCTGCCTCTACCACCTCCACTTGCAACACATTCCAGGCACCCACCACTCTCTGCATAAAGAACTTTCCATGTGTATCTTCCTTAATCTTTTCCTCTCTCACCTTGAACTCATGACCCCTAGTAATTCAGTTCCCGCTCTGCTATCCACCCTGTCAATACCTGTCATAATTTTTCAGACTTCAATCACGTCCCCCCTCAACCTCCGTCTTTCTAATGAAAATAATCCTAATCTACTCAACCTCTCTTCATAGCTAGCATCTTCCATACCAGACAACATCTTGGTAAATCTCCTCTGCACCCTCTCTAAAGCATCTACATCCACGTAGTATTCCAAATGTGGCTGAACCAAAGTCATATACATCTGTAACATCACCTGTCAACTCTTGTACTTAACACCCTGTCTGATGAAGGAAAACATGTTGTATGCCTTCTTTACCACTCTATCAACCTGCATTGCCACCTTCAGGGTGCAAGAGACCTGAAAACCCAGTTCTTGCTGTATATCAATTTTTCCCAGGGCTTTTTCATTTACCACATTGTTTGCTCTAGAATTGAACCTTCCAAAATGTATAACCTCACATTTGCATGGATTGAACTCCATCTGCCATTTCTCCACCTAATTCTCCAATCTATCTATATTCTACTGTATTCGCTGACAGTCTTCTTCACTGTCTGCTACTCCAATCTTAGTGTCATCTGCAAACTTGCTGGTCAGACCACCTATGCCTTCCTACAGATCATTTATGTAGATAACAAACAACACTGGTCACAGTTCTCCATTTTAAGAAACTCCCTTCCACTAATACTCTCTGTCTCCTGTTGCCCAGCCAGTTCTCTATCCATCTAGCCAGTACATCTTGGACTCCATGCGACTTCACTTTCTCCATCAGCCTACCATAGGGAACCTTATCTAATGCCTTACTGAAGTCCATGTATATGACATCTACAGCCCTTCCCTCATCAATCAACATTGTCACTTCCTCAAAGAATTCTACTAAGCTGGTAAGACATGACCTTCCCTGCACAAAACCATGCTGCCTATCAGTGATAAGCTCATTTTCTTCCAAATGTAAATAGATCCTATCCCTCAGTATCTTCTCCAGCAGCTTTCCTACCACTGACAACAGGCTCACTGGTCTATAATTACCTGGATTATCCTTGCTACCCTTCTTAAACAAGGGGACATTAGCAATTCTCCAGTCCTCCAGGACCTCACCTGTGTTCAAGGATGCTGCAAAGACATCTGTTAAGGCCCCAGCTACTTCCTCTCTCACATCCCTCAAAAATGTGCAATAGATCCCATCTGGACCTAGGGACTTGTCCACCTTAATGCCTTTTAGAATACTTAACATTTCCTCCCTCCTTATACTAACTTGACCTCGAGTAATCAAACATATATCCCTAACCTCAACATTTGTCGAATCCCTCTCCACGGTGAATACAATTGGAAAATCTCAATCCTGTCACCAACCTATCACCATAATATTTATGGCAATGAGTCATTTCATGTAAATCAATGAGTGCCATGCTACAGAAGGCAGGAGGTTCATGAATTGGAGCAAATGGGAATCCTATGTTGCTGTAAGTAGATGGGGGTTCTAAGGGTAAGAGATATAGGCAAAGAGAGGAAAAGAGAATAAGTAGATACTTTAGCCCAGAAAGAGTCCATCTGGCTGATTTAGTTTGTGTTGGTGTGCTTTCTCTCCTGCAAAATAAACTTATAAATAACAAATTATAAATATAATTTTTTACCTTAATTTAAAATATCCCAAGGTAGCTCACAGGAGCACTATAAAGCAAAATTAAATGCCAATTCACGCAAGACAATATCACAGCAGTTGTCAAAAGCCTGGTCAAGGACATGAGTTTAAGCAGAGTACTGAAAGAAAAAAAATCCGAGATCCTAGCTCCAGAGAACTGAAGACATGCTTGCTAGTGGTGAAATGATTAAAATCAGGCTCAGAATAAACTGAGTTTAGACATCTCACAGGGTTGTGGCACTGGAGAATGTTACAGAGGCCAAGGAGGGATTTCGAACAGAAGGATGAGTACTTTGAATTCAAGAATGAAAGACGCACCAAGGAGTGTCTCCACTTCTGAAACAGAAGCCCAGATTTAAAAAAAAACAAAACCAAAAAAAATTACACTATTGGCTGTCTTGTGGTGCAGTGGTAATGTCCCTACCTCTGGCCTGAGAGGCCTGGATTCAAGTCCCACCTGCTCCAGAGATGTGTAATAACAGGCTGATTAGAGATAGGTGAATATCAAAAAAAAGTATCAAGGAATGCTATAGCACTCAAACAAACATCAATTTGCCCCATTGAGTCTATGCTGTTCTTTTGACCTCAAACTAAACAAATGTGTTATAATTGATGAAATAACCCCACGAAGGCCAGTATCCTATCATCAATGCACCCTTTACTTACACATTCATAATGCATGACACTGACCCAGAGTTGGGTCCTGGAGTGAGCAGAACTCCTGACGTGTTTTTATGCAAAAATAAGGGGTAATGCCATTCAGGGCTGAGATGAGGAAGAATTTCTTCACTCAGAGTTCTGAACCTGTGGAATTTTCTACCACAGAAAGCTGTTGGAGCCAGTTTGTTAGATATATTCAAGAGGGAGCTGGACTTGGCCCTTGTGGCTAAAGGAATCAAAGGTATGGAGAGAAAGTGGGAGGGCATACTGAAATTGCATGATCAGCCATGATTGTACTGAATGGTAGTGCAGGCTTAAAGGGCTGAAAGGCCTACCCCTGTACTTATTTTCAATATCTGTTAGCCAGGAATCCCTCATTGGACCAGGTTGATAAAAATAGGTGAATATTTTTAAAAACTATCAACGAATGCTACAGCACACACACAAAAATTGCCCCATTGAGTTCTGCTGTTCTTTTGACCTCAAACTAAATTGATGCTTTATGGTTGATGAAATAACTCCACGAAGGCCAGTATCCCATTATCAATGCCCACTTTATTTACACATTCATAATGCATGACACTGACCCAGCTAGCCCAGAGCTGGGTCCTGGAGTGTTCCCTCCGTGGTGATGTCCACCTGACTGACCTTATTCCAATCGCTACAGTTGGGCCCCTCTGTGTGTGTTTTTGTTGTTGACAAAACCAGTGTCCCATTATGATTTCACTGACAAAAGGCAATTTTCTCCCTCATCCCAAACGGTTTGTAGAAACTTGCTTATCGCAAAACGGATGCCACTTTTTTTCCCCACAAAACACAAGGATTGTATATTTAACGTGGTCCGCCACGCGGTTTTTGGGGAGGCCAGGAATAGCGCTGCTATGTCTTCCTTTTCTAGAACTTGTTCCAGGCCCCTGGGGTACGCGGCCCCTTTAAATAGGCCGCTGACCGTGGACTCGAGGGGAGGCGGTGCTATTGTTGCCCCTGGGTCGGGGTTCTCATAGGCCGGTGGCTGGAGGTAAGTGAGCTCGGTGTTTACCTGAGCGGCAGGTTCGGACAAGCTGTCCCGCTCCATTGAGGATCGCTAACGGTCATCACGCGGAGCGCGAACTTGGCCGGTTGCCCCTGGTTACCGAGCCTGAGGCCTGCTCTGGGTTACCGGGGCCTGCGCTGTATTTTGACGGGCAGTGTCCCTTCCTTTTGTGAAGGCCTGGTTTGGGTTGGTGCTGGGATTAGTCGGGAAGGATGGTGGAAGCCCTCTTCATGCGGTTCGATAGGATCCCAGCCCCTCGACGCGAACTCGTCACCTTTTATAGAGCCGTGCCTTCCCTGCGGTTCTTATGGTACCTTGTACGACTTGACTGAAAACGAACTTGCATTTCCATTACGCCTTTCCGAACCTTCAGGACGTCCCAAAGCGTTTTGCAACCAGTAAGGTGTTTTTAAAGTGCGGCCGTTTGTCTTGGTTTGGGAGATGTGTTGGCTTTTTTTAATCTGTGCACAGCAAGATCTCACAAGTAGCCATTTGTCAACGACCAAGCAGTTTTGCTTTTCAGTGATATCGATTTCAAAATAGATGTTTGAACGGATTCTGGGGATGGCTCTCGTTCTTTTCCAGGTTCATAGACTTTTTCTCTCCCTGTGTTTTTGGGATGCTGGGGGAGGAGGGGAGATGTATGAGGTTGAAATTCCAGTATCGTAGCTGTACTTGAACAAGTCGGCGAGGGTCATTGCTAGTTCTGGATCACAGGTCTTCAGTGTTACTGCTGGACTGTTGTCAGTACCCATTGCGTTTGGTGCATCCAGTGCACTCAACCATTTCTTGATTTCATGCAAAGTGAGTCAAATTGACTGAGAACTGCATGATGAGGTCCAAATGGGTCATTCATTTGGCATTTCCAGTATCAACCTGTTGTGGGAAGACTAGAGATAGTCAATAAATGTGTCATGAAGAAATCCAGTAATGTGATGTGTAACTGGCTACCACAGGAGCGGTTGAAAGCTAAGAGTATAGATGCATCATGAAGGAAACATTTGACAAGCATGTGAGGGAAATGTGAATACTGTTTAAACGATGAACAGTGGGAGACTCTCCAGTGGGTTAGAAATGCTGGCAAGGACTGATTGGGTTAAACGGCCTATTTCTTTTCTCAGATGGGTGCAAGAGTTCACATTTGGAAGATCGTTGTGGCTTCAGTGTAACACCCCTACCAAAACTCAGTACCTCAAACAACCTGTTACCACTGTGTTATCTCCCTGAGTGTGTCATTTGGGGGTTCTGTGCTTGTCTCTCAGCATTGGAACTTGTATCCCCAATTTTTGGTGTCAGGTAAAAATGTATTTATTATACTAAGTTTGCATCTCCTCTGCTTCCTCAGACTTTAAAAATGTTAGAAATCTGAAGTAAGATATCAAGATGTTGTATATTTTCTCTGCATATGGACAATTCTCAGCTCCAGAGAAAAAAGTTTAATGTTTATCCCTTAGTATATCCCTAAAATGTTAATTTATCTTTTTAAAAGAATGCTGCAGATCTCCTGTGAACATCCCACTTCCAACATTTTTCTGTTGCCATTTCAGCTTCTTGAACTCCCTGCCAGTCATCTGGCAAGATAAGCTTACAGTGCCATAAGAAGGGGTTTCCAGGATTTTGACATTTTGTGAAATCCAAAGTCAACTTGACATGTAGCTTGGAAGGGAGCTTGAACTTGGTGTTCCTATGTATCAGCTCCCCTTGCCTTTTTTTTATGTTAGAGGTTATAAGTTTGGAAGATGTTGTTGAGAGAGCCTTCGTGAGTTATTGTAACGAATCTTGTATAAGGCAAATACTGCTGCCATTGTGCGTAGGTGGTTGAGGGACTAAAGTCAATAGATCGGGCACTGATCAAGTAAGCTGGTTTGTTCTGAGTGGGGTTTAGCTTCCTGGCAAGTGCATATCCAGGCAAGTGAAAAATATTCTACCATGTGTCTGATTTTGTGGCTTGTAGATAGTGGGTAATATTTGATAAGCCAAGGACAGTTTACTACTGCAAAATTACTAGTCCCTGATTTGCTCTTGTGACCAGAGTGTTTGTATAGCTTAGTTCAAGTCAAAGATTCTGAAAAATGATAGCCCTCAATGTTGATGATGGAAATTTTGGTGATTGCGATGTTTGAATGACAAATGTGGATAGTTAGTTTCTCTCTGGAGATGGCAAGTAGGATCGAGTATTAATCAGTCCGAGCCTGACTCTTGTTCTAGTTTTGTTGCATATGGACGTGTACTTGAGTTGCAAATGGTACTATATACTGTAACCATTGGTGAACATCCCCACTTCTGATTGATGGAACATGACTGAAGCAACTGAAAGTTGTTGTCCTGAGGCACTGCTGGGCTGAGATGATTGATCTCCAACACCCATGACCATCTTTTGGTGCTGTTATGATTCCATGAGTTTCAACCAAACTATCCCCAACCCCCCCTTCCTTTCCTCCCTTTATGAGTAGAACAGTCATTGTCGACGACCTTCATGAGTTTACATAGAATCATAGAGATGATCTTTGTTTTGGTTTTCATTCCATCTTTTGACCCCAGCTGTAATGAGGTCAAGAGCCAAATGACCTTGGCAAAACCCAAACTAAGCATCTGTGAGGCAATTATTGCTATGTAAATGCTGCTTAATGGCCACTGCCAATAATATCTTCCATCTCTTGATCTAGAGTAGATGTTGGGAAAATAATTGGTGAGATTATATTATCCTTTTTTTTGTGTGTAGACAGAACATACCGGTGCAATCTTCCACAGGCTGAGGATGGTTGCAAGTGCTTCAGCTTTGTCTTCTGCACTGATGTGCTGAGCTCCTCTATCATTGAGGATTTGGAGAGGGGGGGGCAAGCCTTCTCCTCTTCCTCCAGTTAATTGTTTAATTGTCATCCACCCATTTACAGCTGGACGATGCAGATCAGATCACTCCTTTCACATGGTCAATTAAACGTGAAAAATAAGTGCCGAACTTGCCATTAGAGGTCACGTCCCATGAATGAATTCAAAATTCTGTTTTGAGGGCTTGAAGATTTTTTTGGTGGATAATTATTTCCATTTTTTTACTGAAAGTTAAAAGAAGTTTACAAAAATTGATGTTTGTGAAAGTACATAATGGTTGTTTAATACATGATCTTAGTATATTATTACATTCAATTAAGGTAACACAAATTATGCTGAATTTTGAAAAAAAAACAGTGATTTACAGATATGATATTAAAACTCTTTTTTGCTGTGTTGAAAGAACTGAACCATTTAACAAATGTTTCTACTTCCTGTTAGTCCAATTTATGTTAGAAAATGCATAAAAATAGACTTGCGCAAGATCCATAAATTGACCTAAATAAGTATGCTTTATGGGTGAGGTATTCGTCAAGTGTTTTCCAATTCCTTGTTGGATTCAGTAAGCTGACACACACTACAACTTGTGCATTTCAGGTTGGAGCATTGAACGATCAAAGAAAGCATAGAATGCCCCCTTTGCCAGGTGCAGAACTTGTGCAGACACCTGTCCAGTTATATCGGTATCTCCTTCGATGCTGCAAGCAACTTCCTGCAAAAAACATACAGCAACATTACAAACATGCAGTACGGCAGGTTTGTAAACTGTTGAAGGTCCAGTTTTTTTGTGTAATGCTTTGTTTTTTTAAAAAAAACATAGGCTGTTTTGATTCTCAATTGTCAATTCTGAAAATGTTGGTGTCTATAGAAAGAAGGACAGTTGGATAATGGGATATAACAGCACAGAAGAGCATTTTAAAAATGCTCCAATTCCTCCAACTTACAAGGATTTATGATTCTTAACTTTCATTTCTAGCTTATACACATGATTTGGAATGAAAAATTAGGAAATATGGACATCAGTCTTTTTTCGCATAATTTTAATCTTACTTGGATTTTTCTTCCAAATACAATAACTTGAATCTGTAGTCCTCCAGTTAATCAATGTCCCCTTCAGTTAACCACTTTCTTGTTTACTTACAAATTTTGACAATTCTCCTTCTCTGTAATGGAGTCATTTATGTATAATGAAGGAATACAATAAGAGCAGCCCATTCAGCACTTTGAGTTTGTTCAACTAATCGACATAGCTAGTCTCTATCTGAGCTACTTTAATACCCTGATCTAGCAAAAAAAACTCTTGATCTCAAAGTGATTGATTGAATTAGAAACGGCTTTTTGCAGAACTGTCTCCCATTTCTACTGACCTTT
>NC_057737.1:10954315-10981154 GCF_004010195.1 Chiloscyllium plagiosum | reverse complement strand
AGGGCGACAGAGAGCGCGCGCGAGCAAGAGAGGGCGACAGAGAGCGCGCCCGCGAGGGAGAGAGCGCGAGAGAGGGCGACAGAGAGAGCGCGCGCGAGCGAGAGAGAGGGCGACAGAGCGCGCGCGAGCGAGAGAGTGTGGGCGACAGAGAGCGCGAAAGAGAGAGTGGGCGACAGAGAGCACGCGCGCGAGAGAGTGGGCGACAGAGCGCGCGCGAGGGAGAGAGGGCGAGTGAGAGAGCGACAGAGAGCGCGCGGGAGCGAGAGAGGGCGACAGAGCGAGAGCGCGAGGGCGACAGAGAGCGCGCGCGAGAGAGAGAGGGCGACAGAGAGCACGCGCAGTACTTTATCTGTGTAGTCACTGTTGTGATATATATCAAATTCTGCAACCTGCAACCTCACAAATAGCAATGTGGTAACTGGATAATATTTTTTGTGATCCTGATTGAGGGATAAATATTAGCCAAGGAAACGAGAGATAGCTCCTTTACTTTTCTTTGAAATGGGAATATTTATGTTCACCCAAGAGTGCTTGTAGGGTTTGTTTTAACTTCTGATCTGCTAGATGACAGCCTCAACAGTGCACAACTTTGTTAATGTTGCTTTGGAGTATCCCTGTTAGCCTGCATTGTGATAGCAGTGTCATTTGCTGAACTGGTCAATGTTACTGCTCTGCTAACCTTTCAGAAGACATAAAGACAATGTCCACCTCTTCCGCATCAGTCTTGAGGTTTAGTGTGCAAACTTTAATACTTCAGCTGTTTAGTCCAAGTTCAGCCTGGTTCACTCACCATTCTCCCTTCTCAGCTCAAGCTGTTTCAATGTCTCTTTTCTTTCCTAGAATTTGCATTTGTGTTCAAATCATGGGGTAAATCTTGGAAAGATTGTTGTCAGTGCCTCATCTTCCCCCCACTCCTCTCACCACTCCCCCCACCGATTTACCCCCCAGAGGCATGGGAATCAGTTTAGCTCAGTTGGCTGAATAGTTGGTTTACAGAGCAGTGTGATGTCAACAGTGTGCGTTCAATTCCCATCACCTGTTTGAGGGTTACATGAATGGCTCTCCTTCTCAATCTCTTCCCTCACCTGAGTTCTGGTGGCCCTCAGGTTAAATCACCACCCGTCGCTTCTCTCTCTCTCTCTCTCTCTCTCTATCTCTCTCTCTCTTTCTCTCTCATGAGAGAGCAGCCTCTATAGTCTGGTAAGACTAGTGACACAACACAGCATGTGCATGTCCATGACTTTTGAGTTTTGCATTTAGTTTAAACTGTTGTTGCAGATGCTAGCCCATTGTTTTGAGGCCACAATAGATTAGGAGGAGTTAGGAGATGAAGCCAGCTGCTCAGTGGAAGACTTCAGCAGATTAGGAACATTGGGCAGGAAGCAGCATTGAGTTAAGAAACCAGTAAAACATTGTTAAAATGAGGAAATTGGGGGAAAAAAGCTTGTCAGGCGTGTTTTAAGTTTCAGATCACATCAGGAAACCTCATTGCCCACTTATGAAGTTTTTAAATCAATGTTCCTGTTACTTTACTGGTCTTAAGCTATGAGTGCTTAATTTTATTTGACTAAGCACTTGGAGTATTGCATAACGTTCTGGTCACTGCATTATAGGAAGGATGTGGAAACTTTAGAAAGGATTCAGAAGAGATTTACTAGAATGTTGTCTTGTATGGAGGGAAGGTCTTACAAGGCAAGGCTGAGGGACTTTAGGCTGTTTTCATTAGGGAGGAGAAGGTTGAGAGGTGACTTAATTGAGACATATAAGATAATCAGAGGGTTAGCTAAGGTGGATAGTGAGTGCCTTTTTTCCTCATGGTGATGGCTAGCATGAGGGGGCATAACTTTAAATTGAGGGGTGATAGGTACAGGACAGATGTCAGAGGTAGTTTCTTTACTTGGAGTAGTAAGGGCGTGGAACGACCTGCCTGCAACAGTTGTAGACATGCCAACTTTAAGAGCATTTAAATGGTCGTTGGATAGATAGATATATATGAAAATGATGTGCTGTAGGTTAGATGGGTTCGCAGGTCAGCACATGGAGGGCCTGTACTGCGTTGGTATGTTCTGTGTTCTATGTTAATTACCACTGAGGCAACATTGGGAAGAATTGCTTTTACCAAGCCCTCAGAACCCTAGTTTTAAATGGCGTAAAGCAACAAATAAGGATAACACCGCTGTGCAAACTGTTCATAGCATCTGGGCACCCCAGGCCAGCTGAATAAATTTTGTGAATTGGGCTGTTTTTTACCTAAAATTGCTTCACTGCATTCATTCAGTCTGTGATACATTGACCATTGAGTAATGGCATAAGTAATCTTTCTAATTGTGGCAGTAAGATCACAGCTTGTTCGTTTGGGTTTTTAATTGAGATTAATTCTTTAAGCTTCAAATATTTATGAACAAAATTAAATTGTTTGGTTGAGATTGCTCAACCTTTTTTAGTAATGCTCACAGTCTCCCAACCCACAGTTTATGATGAAACCCTAGTTATGACTAACCTTATGTCACACCTTTTGCACACATCATGGATGGGGAATCATTTTCTGAGAAGAGGAAGTCTGTGAACAGTCTCACGATACAGAAATTGATACTCTTTTGATCTTCGAGCTGTCTGGGAAAGCTTCAGCTTAGATATTTGCTTCCTTGTGTAAAATCAGAAACAAAGTAAACACTGAAACAAGTATGATTTGTGAACCTTCCGGAGCTCAAATGAATATCACCAATGGCATCTTCTGGTTAGACATATCCAGCTACAGAGCTTCCTCTATATGACAGTCCATGCATAACAGTAGGATTAAAATCACTACTGCACCACCCATGTTTAAAAAGGCAGCTGATGCTCATTATTTAGGTTATATTATGAAAGTTCAGGATAGATCATCATTTGTCCACTTTAGAACCTATATAGCTTAACATTAATTTGTATTTCTATATTGTGTGTGTGTTAAGAAGGCAAGTTATAGTTTTTCTTTCATTTGAGTCCTGAAAGTGGTGACAGGTGTCATACAGTTTGAAATGCATTTAAATGAGACTTCAAAAAAAATCTGTGCAGTAAATAGTTTAGTGTGGCAGGAGAGAAAGATGGAAGTGTTTCCTGTCTAACTGCTGCTGATCCCAATGTATGCTTGATCCCAATGCTGATCCCAACACAACTATTCTTCCAGCTCTTACAGAATTGTGACCGCAGCACTAATGATCCCTGGTTTGGTTGGAACCTTTGGCCATGGTTTCAATAAATTTGATTTGGGAAAATCAGAAACAGGACAGGCAGTGTGAGCAGTCAGCTCTTCAAGTGAAGATTTAGCAAAGTCTGCCAGAAAGTGTGCTGCATGTATGTGGAATTTTGACAGAATGGACCCTTTTTGAAAAAATCCTAGGTATGTAACAAGCCATGTTGCACCAAAACCATAGAAGATTGTAAGTGCAATAGAATTACTGAAACCTTGTTTTCTCCCTTCATCTCCCACATCACCCATGAAAGGCAGTATTGCATTAAAGAGAGCATATTTCCAATGCTTGTAGCTCAAGAGAACAGAAGTCAGATCCAAGCTTTTGTTCATCCTTTTGAACCTTGATTGTCTTTCATATGTGATCTTTAAAAGTCACAATTCTGATTATTTCTGCTTCACAAATGGCTATGATTAATCTGCCATGACATAGTCAAGATTGCTTGTGACTAGGATTTGTATATAGGTCACTATGATTTACAGATGTCTCTAACCTATACTGTGTAAGTGCCTTAATTGCCACATGAAGGACTATGTATTGTTCACAATTGGAGCCCGCGTGCGCGGAGGGAAAGAAGCTTATGTCACCCACTCTGACTTTGGCAGCCACTTTGCATTACAATTTCACATGTGACCCAGATGAGAACGGAAGACAGCACAGGTGATCTTTGGCAGAGTGAGTTGCGGGATTTCCCCCCTACCCCAAGACCTTCTTGTTCCTTTCTTCCTTGCAATCCCCATTGACCCCATCAGTTGAGTTATTCCTATCCTTTCTTTTATATTTGCAGCTCCAAACATGTACCCCCTGAGTCCAGCCCTACAGCTTGACCGTGCCAACCATGCGCTGTACTGTTTTCACTCCTTCCCTACCCCAGTCCAAAGTCAGATTGGTGGTGACTGTTAATGACACCCCCACCCACAGTAAAGCATGTCCTTCATGAATTATAGTCTCCTTTTTTTTTATTAAATCAACCTGTTCAGAGATGTCGTTATTACCTACTTCCAAAGTAGGTGGGACTTGGACAGGGCCTCCTAGCTAATTAGTAGGGACACTACGACTCGAACTCCCACTAGTTCATATGTTGATTTGCCTTCCCTTCACAATTATTGTTCCTCTTTAAATCCCAGCATGCTGCCTTCAATCCCCAAATTGATATCTCCAACTTGCCTACCATAGCACTGACCCTAATTTTTGTTTTTTTTAAAAACCCTTGACTTTTAGTGAGCAGACCTGTAGGATTGTGTAGCCCTACCCCCTTCCCTGACTGACTTGGAATGACACCCCTGAATGATCACTGTGCAGCTCAGCAACTGATTTGGACTGGGGATTGAGCGTGTCCCATTCCCTGGATTGCAGTGATGCAGAAACTCTGGCCCTGACTGCTACAAGTGGCCAACTAACCGTGTCTAAGTTCCTGAACTGAAATTGGTTGCTGCTCTTGATCTACATCTTGGCTGAATTTTTCCCCTTGACAGAAGACTGCACCCCCTTAGACTTGGAGAGGATGCCATTGTTCTGAAAGACATGCAGTGTGTTTGTCTCGCTGGCTGCTGCCATGTGCTATAGGCATGGCATTGATGTAGTGTGATCTGGTCAAGAACATGTCTTCCTCTGTGACTGATCAATGCAGACAACAATGACAAACTGCCTAAGTCTTAGTTTGAACTAAAAGTCAGTACACGACATAAATACTGTGACTTTTAGTAAGTCCTAAATGAGTAAAGCACAAAAAAGGCAACACGAGGCTGTAACCATTCAAGTGAGTGCTAAGAAAGTGAGTGAGGAGCTTTGAGGTTCACCCTGTTCCATCACGTGAGATAGGTTCTTGTGCTTGCGCACAGTGGCCTGGCATCAGCATTGCAATGAGCAGTACCGGTGCACTACACAATACCTCTTTGAAGGAAAGAATTGTATTTTAAAATGGATTGATCATATGGTGAGGTTGGTGCACAATCAGTGCCATCTGCTGGAAATGTGTTTTCTGCTCAGTGTGGGCCTTGATTACCTAGAGATGTTTGGGACTACTGTCCAAATAGATGCCCAGAGCAGCAAGTTTTGAGCTGCAGCTGCTAGGTACCTGTCCTGACTTTCATTTCGGGATTTATCAGGCAAGTTTTACTCCTCAAAGTGGGAAGGTAGGAAATTTCATAGAAATTAGGTGAAATTAAGTACTAAGAGATGTTAGGCCTCTCATGAGTGGCATTCTCACCTCACCATTCAAAACGTGAAAGGAAGTTTGGATTTTTCTGTTATAATTGTCAAGAATCATCTTTTTTCCAATCTCCATATTCCCTAAATGACTTGCCATTGCCCAAGTTGTTCCAGGAGCTATGAAAACTCTGCTCAATATCTCTTTTTCTTATATATATAGCAAAAATCTATAAAGATTGGAACTGTCTTCCTAGGAGAATATATTGACAGAGTATTTGGAGATATTAAAAATCATGAGTCGTAAGTAAAAACTGTTCATACTTGTGGAAGGTTTGAGAAGGGGCGAGAGGGCCCAGATTTAAGACTTTTCTCAAAAAAATCATAAGTAATATGACTTAAAAAATAACCACAGAGCAAATTATTAAGTCTAGAATAAACTGTCTGACAATGTGGCTGAGGCAGATTCATTTTGAAGGATTCGAAATGGAATTGAAGGTTAACAGAAAAGGAAGACTGTTAGGGAGAAGGCAAGAGAATGGCACTAAGGGCACTACTCATTTAGAAAGCTGGTGCCAATACACTGAGCTAAATAGTGCCCTGCAATGAAACAATTGTGACCTACAAAATATTGAGCCAAGACCCATTGAAGTTTAGAGTACTGCATGGCAATCACCTACGTTTGAATAAGATTCCTTATTATTTTGACAATGTGAATGCTGGGAGGATGTTCCCTGCAGTGGGGAAAACCTAGAGCTCGGAACACTGTTCAAGAGAGCGAACTTTTCTGAGAGTTGTTAATGATTGGTAGTCTCTGTCCAAGAGAGCAGTGGAAGATGGGTCAATGAATATATTCAAGGCTGAGTCAGAAGGATTTTTAGTTACCAAGAATCAAAGATCATGTACAGGAGGCAAGAAGTGGAGTTAAGGTCACAACCAGATCAGCTATGTTCTTATTGAATGGGGGATTGATGGGTCAAATGGGATTCCCCTACTTCTGTTTCTTATGATCTTACCTTCTTTGTCTTTTTTTCTCACTTGTACTTAAGCCTAGAGGAGATGGGGTGAATTTATAGTTTGGCTTCATATTATCTGGCATGCCTTAGTTTAAACTATGTTTTTAAAACATGCACTAATCGTTTTTTTTTCTTTTAAGTATTACATTTGCTGAGATCTTACTTATAACAGAAAACACTGTTGTTTTGAAAGACATTGAACCCCTTTTACAGCTAAGGAGACAACTAATATCAGGGATTGTCCAATTCCATAAATACAATGATGTCACCAGTGTCATAATTATGTTGGTTTTGTTACCCAACAACTGCATTTCTATTTTTTTTGAGAAATCAATGAATAAAACCTAATGAAAGATAAATTCAGTAACTTTACACTTCGCAGAATTTTAAGGTTCATGCAGATGAAGATGATCCAGAAAGAATCAAACAGATTATCAAAAGAGCAATTGAAGATGCTGACTGGATCTTGTCTAAAGTAAGTATGCTTTCTCCATTTTTGCCATTGAATTTCTAGATAATGTATCAAAGTGTTCTTGCACTGATAATGTGCCATCCAGAGCAAGGGTCAGTACTGCACCCAGCAAAGAATGAATTGTTGGGAAAAGGTCTACCTCTTTCTCACAGTGTACTCTTGTCATTTAACAAATTGATATCCTCAGTTGTTGTGTCACATTGGACATGCACTTGGTCACACTTTGTCTACATTTATGATTAAACGTTTTAATTGTCAATATAAAGGGAGCATTTGAATCATGACTCTGATTCACTGTTGTCAATTTCAAGGGTACCTTTTTAATTCCAAATATTATATCCTAGGAGGTTGGAGAATGGATGGCCTAATGGTAATACTGCTAATGATCTGAGGACTGGGGTTTGAATACTTGCATTGCGGATGGTGAAATTTGGGTTCAATAATGTAGAAATTAGTATATAATGATGACCATGAAAAATGTTTTTTGTTGTCATAAAACCCATCTGATTCACTTTAGGAAATGAAATCTGTTGTCCTTACCTGGTCTGGCCTCAATATGACTCCAGACCTACAGCAGTGTGGTTGACTCTTACCTGCTTTCTGGGCAATAAGGATGGGCAGTGATGGCTGGTCTGGCCAGTAACACCCACATCCTGTGAATTAATTTTTAAAAAACCTACATGGCGTCTCTCTGTAGGTCCGAGTTCATCAAGAACTTGCCAACTAGGACTAGCAAGAATATGACTGAACAACCAAAAGTGGCCTCTGTGAAAAGCATGACAGCTTCCATATATGCGACCAATAGCTGGGGGTTCTACATGCTACAAATGAATTCATGGTGCTTAAGTTGTACCATGAGAGAGACAGAAATAAAAACAGAAAATGTTGCAAAATACACAAGTTGGTCAGCATTATTTCAGGAACAGGACAGCAGAATCTGAGCTGACAGCCACATGTTTCCTTTTCTTCAAATAGTTTATAGTTGTGTGTTGAATGAGTTTCTCTGCACAGCGCTCCTGATTTTTGGTCTGCTG
This sequence comes from Chiloscyllium plagiosum, assembly GCF_004010195.1. NCBI lineage: Eukaryota > Metazoa > Chordata > Chondrichthyes > Orectolobiformes > Hemiscylliidae > Chiloscyllium > Chiloscyllium plagiosum. The sequence goes on along the minus strand of NC_057737.1, from coordinate 10,973,254 downwards.
TTAGATACATCAGAGATGAGCACAAACTCAAAACTGCAATGTTCACTTCCTATAATGTGAAGGTGCTGGTATTGGACTGGGGTGGACACAGTCAAAAATTACAGGACACTGGGTTATAATCTAACAGGTTTATTTGAAAACACAAGCTTTCAGAGCCTGATTCGTACTTCAGGTTGGACTATAACCCGATGTTATGTGATTTTTGACCATTTCCTGTAAGGAATGGGGTTGAGTCAGCTACATGTCCGTTTTTATTCACATCTGTTATTTAACCTGTTTTGTTTGTTTTTAATTTTGTTTTGCAGTATAAAAAAAAATGAAGCTGAAGAAATTAGAAAAAGATCCAGAGTCCAAGCAAACAAAATAACAAAGGATACAAGATTTTTGTTATAAAGATGCAGGGTCACTCGTCAGCAGTGACTAAATAGACAGCCATTTACTTAACACTGAATGCTAAAGATTAATAAGAACACGGTCATTGTAGATATATTAAGAAGGTTTACACAGGGAGCAAACTTAAATTATAGAAATAGACAAAGATGCTTAAGTTCAGGGTTGTAATCTATTTCTGAAGGTGGATAATACCATGTTTTATGAATTTTAATTGACATTAGAGACTTTGAACTTTCAGCTGTTTCTAAGACATTTTGCCAAGGACCACTTAACAAGCTTTCGTGTCACTGAGTTTTGAGAAGTGTCACTCTATAATGCAAATCACATTCAGATCTTGCTGCCTTCAAGCATAGATTAAGTAACTGACTTTTTAAACGTATTCTTGATGGTCCAGTTATAATTGGACAATGTGTATATTCTCCTGAATGTTCCATAAATGTAAACGTTTGTTTTATATTAAATATTGTTTTGCAGCCATCTTTGGAGTTGGTCAGAGCATGGGTATTTCATGTCATGTGTGTGTTAGTTCTATTCCATTGATTTTTTTTTTCCCCAGGGTGTGGTGAGAGGCCTGCATTTATGCATCATTTCAAACCTAATTATAATCGCGCTTATAAAAGTTATTTTATCTTTTTTAAAAGTTTCCTGACCTAGGGAAAATATTATCAAGGATCCTGAGACCTCACATTTCAAGAAACCTTGTCTGGTAATCTCCACTTGGAAGTAATGTAGTCGATCCCATAATTCCTAATATGACTTCCTTAGAAGCAAAGCAAAAGTGCAAAATGACCAGTCTGTATGAACATGACGATGGGGATATATTTATTGAGTTTTCAGTTTAGGTTACAATAGACCTTTTTTCATGCATGAATTCAGATAACGTCGTAGATTGCGAAACAGGATAACAATATTGTAAATCAATTTGAGTCTTTTGTTACTAATTCCTGTAAATCCCTTAAATGAATGGCTGTGATGAATTTTGATGAGTGACTGAATACAGTACTGGCAGAACTGCTCCACTGATAAAAATGTAATGGGACCATTTATATGAGGACTGGATCACCGTTAAATTATTTGTCCAAATGACAACACTCCAGATAACAAACAACCAACCAACCAACCATTCAGTAGTGCAATAAAATGTCAAGCAAGATTGTGAATTTTTGATTTCTGGATTCACTGTGGTAGGTTTTCCATAGCATGGTTGAATTGTAAATGGGCCAAGCTCATCACTTGCCCATGCTGAGTACTATCAGTCTGGTTGAAAACGCAGAGTCAAAAAGTGTGCTGCTGGAAAAGCATAGCCGGTCAGGCAGCATCAGAGGAGCAGGAGAGTCGACGTTTCGAGCATAAGTTCTTCCTCAGTATGATGCTGCCTGTTCTTTATTCCCGGCACCACACTTTATGACTGATCCCCAGCACCTGCAGTCCTCTTTTTCTCCCTGGTTGAAAATGCATTACAGGGAGCCTCAGTGCCCTTGATTAAAGGAGAAGCAATTCAGAGCATTTCTACCCCTTGTTGGGATAATGGGGGGAAAAGCTAATGCTTCTGCCATTTTGTATGAAGCCATTATCAAGAAGAGGGACATTATAGAAATGGTGTTGTGAGAAAGGTTGTGTTTATTAACTGGAAACTAACACTTCTCATCAGAATACATGTCAAATGTTAATATTTCAGTCTTGTTGATTTTGGCTGGTTTGATAACATTCTCAGCACTGAAGCTTAAAGATTTGAGTTCAAGGACTGCTCCAATCAATGGGCACAATCTTGAATGACGAGTTGTTACTTGGACAAATTATTTAACTGTGATCCAATCCTCGTGTATGTAAATAGTCCCATGCACTTTTATCAGTGGAGCAGTTCTGCCAGTACACACAACAAAACTTCAACGTGGTCATTTTTTTTTTCAATAAAATGCTGGAATACTCAAGGTCTCACATCTGTGGAGAAAGAGAAAAAGTTTTGTTTCAAGTCTATGGCCTTTTCATCAGAACTGATTTGTGCACAGCAAGGTCTTTAAGCACCAACTTAATTGCTGAATGGCAATTGATCTTGGCTGAATAGCAGTAAAATGATTTTGGTTCTGGAGTACCGGCTGGAAACTGTATAATAAATCTTATTGAAGGTTCCAAAGTAAATATTGAAATATACCAGATCGGCTTGTACCACACGTCATGAGACTTATTGTTCAATCTATTGCCAAATAAAATTGTTTATCTGGTACTTGTGTTCATGTATTTTTTTGTGTGTGTGTGGGATCAGCCATTCATCTCATTGTATCACAGTGACACAGCATAACATTGCAAAGTTGCTGAAAACTCTAAGATAAGAAGAGAATGGTAACAATTTCCCACCCTCCATAACTTCCCACCACCCAATAAATAGTAAATCTCTCAGGTTGCATTGTAACATTAGAAAGGCTTTTATTGATGACTGTCTGCAAGAAAGAATTATTTAGTTTCTGGGATGGGGATCATCAGAACTTCCAACTTGGATTTTGAGCTGCATGTTGGAGTACACACAAGTGTTTAAAGCCAATGCATTGTACACCTGTTGTAATTTATTCTAAGCAACGTCCTTTTTAAAAAGGTAGGGCTAAATTTTACCATAAATCAACTAAGTGTCTATTTTGGGGAATTTTGTGGAGGGTTTCCATGCACTTTAGGGCATTTTCTCATACAATTCCCTACAACTCATTATTCATGCACCATGACTCTGTATCATTCCACTTGTGTTATCATGCGTTCAGCAATGGCAGAGTGCTCATCTCTTCCAACACTTCATTGGGTTCCTGGGCCATATTTAAAGCTAAGCTGTGCACCAAGTTAATCTCTGCCAGCCAGGAGCTGCTACATTACACATAATGAGAAGAATTGGCAAAAACAAAATGCTTCGAAGAGTGCAATGTGATTTGGGTGACATGTCACTGCAAATACAAGCTCATATGCATAAGTGTATTGCTCTGCGAAGGTTAACCATCCTTATCGCCATACCTTCTAGAATGCTGTCAAAGGGTACTGTCCTCTTTCAGTAGCACCCAGTGAAGTATTACATCACCTCATTGTTCAGTGTGGGTGCACTGCATACTGGATATCTTCAAATGACTGGAAATGTTCAATTTTATTCAACAATACTAAAATGGGGGAAAAGTACAAGAAAAGGGTGTATTTGCATCTGGGAGTAAAGAGGGACTACTTGTCTTTCGAGCAGCAACAAATTTAGAAACAATGAATGATCATTGTACACAGTATACTTCTATTGGAACCAGGTCTTAATTAAATGTTGTTGCATCTGATGCTACAGTGCTCTTGCCATACCGAGGATTACATGCCCTCTGCTCAACAATCTCCCCTTTCTTCTTGGAAGAATGCGTTCCCTCTTTGAATGTTCAGTGCTAGGATTACATGGCAAATTCTATTTGAAGCAAATGGCAATTGCTCTCTCGCTCTGTCAATCTGTAATGACCAATAATGTAGTCCCACGCAATTCAACACTACATACACTTCACACACTGGTTACTATCATTATAGATGTCCATTATAGCCTGTACTGTTCTAAATTACTGATTAATACAGTTGCCTTTTGGAAGGCTTTACATCACTTACTGTCTGCATGTCTAGACAAGAAAAAAGCTTACTTTCCAACCTTGGGACTGTTTGCAAAATTTTCCATTTCTATTGTGCATTTATGATTCCAATAAGGTTGGCAGGCAATGCAGATCGCACTTAATACAGTGAATCACAGGCTTAGCCTGGTAATTGATAGAGTCCTAATCTCCATGTCCCTTTCCTCCTTGCATACCATGTTGACTCCCAGATGTTCTCATCCAACTGTTTACATATTCATCTTCCAACATTGTATAATGTGTCCCTGCCTTCTAGTTTAGTCATGCCCTCTGCTGAAGTCAGGGTGAAAGTGATTGTCAATAAACCACCTACTCCCTCCACTGTAAGCCACATCCTCCAATAAACTATTGTTTCTAACACTTATCTGTTTAATTTTTACCCTTTACAATTATTGTCTCCTTGTACCCCAGACTGCTGGATCAAATCCCCACAGTTGTCTTTCTCAGCATGGGGAGAAAATGAGGTCTACAGATGCTGGAGATCAGAGCTGAAAATGTGTTGCTGGAAAAGCGCAGCAGGTCAGGCAGCATCCAGGGAACAGGAGAATCGACGTTTCGGGCATAAGCCCTTCCTGAAGAAGGGCTTATGCCCAAAACGTCGATTCTCCTGTTCCCTGGATGCTGCCTGACCTGCTGCGCTTTTCCAGCAACACTCTTTCTCAGCATGCCTACTACAGCATCAGTGCCCAATAACCCCTTTCACATTCATTGGACAGACACCCCAGAATTGATCTTGGCCCAACCCTGACCAGCTGATTTTCATTTTTCCAATTTTTTTTCTTTTTATTCATTCACAGGATGAAACTGCCATGAGTTAGACCAGCATATATTGCCCATCCCTAGTTACCCACAGGGCAGTTTAAGAGTCAGCTGCATTGCTATAGGTCTGGAGTCACATGCAGGTCAGAACAGGTAAGGGTGGCAATTTTTCCTAGGAGACATTATGAAGGAGATGCGTTTTTCTGACAATCAACAATGGATTATCAGTTGAGGCCAAGTCCATAGACACCGAACTTGGCTGTCAGCCTCTGCTCGACTGTTCTGCATTGTTGAATATCCCGAAGTTGGCCTAGAAGGATGGTCACCTGAAGATCCGAGACCGAATGTCCCTGACCACTGAAGTATTCCCTGACTGGGAGGGAACACCCTTGCCTGATGATAGTTGCGTGGTGTCCATTCATCTGTTGTCATAGCATCTACTTGATCTCACCAATGTACCATGCCTCGGGGCATCCTTGCCTGCAGATTATGAGGTAGATGACGTTTGGCTGAGTCAAGTCCCCATATGTATATGGTATCCATGTCAACACTCTGACATATCTTGCAGTGGTTACCATGACAGAGTTATACATTGTTGAGGTCTATTTCTCCTGAAGACTGGGTGGTTTGCTGCAAACAATGGTCTATTTAGGGTTTGGCAGTGGTTTATAAGCATGCAGAGGATGATGAGTGTACGGAATGAGCTGCCAAAGGAAGTGGTGGAGGCTGGTACAATTGCAGCATTTAAAAGGCATTTGGATAGGTACTTGAATAAGAAGAGTTTAAAGAGATATGGGCCAAATGTTGGCAAATGGGACTAGATTTACTTAGGATATCCAGTCGGCATAGATGAGTTGGACCAAATAGTCTGTTTCAATGCTGTACAGCTCTATGACTCGATGATAATACCACTACAGCATTGTCTTAACTATAAGTGACTGATTTCTGTGCAACCTCCTGACTGACTTACTGCAAATCTCCCGACTGGTTGCGTTGGACCTGCAGGACTGACTGTGACCCATTCCAGGCGGTGCAGTGGTAAGAACCCCTGGTCTGACTGCATAAAGTGGCCAAGCACCTGAAAGCTGGCCTTGAATGATTGTGGTTGATCCCTAGACTGATGAGAGGCGCCCTTGACATTTCTGAGGACAACATCTGTCAGTTTTGGAGACACAGCCATTTGGTTGAAACATTGGTGTGTTTGCAGTGTAATGTGCTGGCACATGCTATAGGTGTGATATTGAAATAACACAGTGTCATACAGCAATATGTCCACCCCCTCAACTAATCACTGATGACAACCATGGCAAGTTCCCTGGCTTTCTGTCTGCATTAAACAGCAATGCAAGTCTGAAGTATGTGAACCTTTAAGTTCTGAAAGAGGCAAAGCAAAGCAGAAATGCTATGAACATCCAATTTGGAGCAAAATTAGTTAGCACTAATTTTGAAACATTGGTGTGTTTGTAGTGTAACGTGCTGGCACATGCTGTAGGTGTGATATTGAAATAACAGTGCCATATAGCAATATGTCCACCCCCTTAACTATTTGAAGTTGAGAACTATTTTTAGTTACTTGGAGATGTGTCATTGATGATATGGTAAAACTCAAATATATATGATGCCAACCTTCATGGACAAAGTGGGAGGCTGTAGGCAGTTGCTGCCAATGGATGTTGGTGCCTGCTATCCAAGCTGGATACTCAGTGGTGCAAGTAGCGAGCTGCAGCCACCAAATACACATTCTGGCCTCCATGTCAGGAATTCTTGCTGTCACATGTAAGAAGAGGAAGCTGTATGCAAATGAGGCAAGATTGTGTAATAATGGTATGCAATTCACATAAATAGACCTCTTGTGCTCATGTTTTGTCTTGCCAGGGAGTGGCGTTTTGATAAGAGATAACATTACTGCTGTACTTAGGGAAATACATCCAGGGAAGTTATTTGGGTGGAACTGAGAAATAAGAAAGGATAATTACCTTATTGGGATTGTACTACAGACCCCCGCCGCCTCCAATAGTAAGAGGGAAATTGAGAAACAAATTTGTAAGGAGATTTCAGTTATATTTAAGAATAATAGGGTGGTAATGGTAGGGGATTTTTAACTTTCCAAACATAGACTGGGACTTCCATAGTGTTAAGGGTTTAGGTGGAGAGGCGTTTGTTAAGTTGTACAAGAAAATTTTCTGATTCAGTATGTGGATGTGCCTACTAGAAAAGGTGTAAAACTTGACCTAGTTTTGGGAAATAACACTGGGCAAGTGACTGAGGAGTCAGTGGGGGAGCATTTTGCGACCAGCGGCCAGCGACCATAATTCTATTAGCTTTAAAATAGTGATGGAAAAGGATAACAGGGTATAAAAATTAAAGTACTAAATTGAAGGAAGGCCAATTTTGACGGTATTAGACAAGAGCTTTCAAACGTTGATTGGGTGCGGATATTCGCAGGTAAAGTGACAACTGGAAAATGGGAAGCCTTCAAAAATGATATAATGAGAGTCCAGTGACAGTATGTGAAAGGCAAGGCTGGTAGGTGTAGGAAATGCTAGATGATGAGAGAAATTTGAGGTTTTGGTTAAGAGAAAGAAGAAAGCATATCTCAGGTATCAACAGCAATGATCAAGTGAATCCTTAGAAGAGTATAAAGGCAATAGGAGTATACTTAAGAGGGAAATCAGGAAGGCAAAAAGAGGACAAGACTTAGCTTTGGTAAATAGGGTTACAGAGAATCCAAAGGGATTTTATAAATACATTAAGGATAGAAGGATAACTAGGGAGAGAATAGGACCCCTCAAAGATCAGTAATGCAGCCTATGTATGGAACCGCAGGAGATGGGGGAGATACTAAATGAATATTTTGCATCAGTGTTTACTGTGGAGAAGGATATGGAAGATATAGAATGTTGGGAAATGATGGTGACATCTTGAAAAATGTCCATATTACAGAGGAGGAAGTGGTGGATGTCTTAAAATGCATAAAGGTGGATAAATCCCCAGGACCTGATCAGGTGTATCCTAGAACTCTGTGGGAAGCTAGAGGAGTGATTACTGAGACCCTTGCTGAGATACTTGTACCATCAATAGTCACAAATGAGGTACCAGAAGATTGGAGGTTGGCTAACATGGTACCACTATATAAGAAAGGTGGAAAGGAAAAGCCAGGGAATTATATACCAATGAGCCTGTGGTGGTGGGCAGGTTGTTGGAGGGAATCCTGAGGGACAGGATTTACATGTATTTGGAAAGGCAAGGACTGATTAGGGATAGTCAATGTGGCTTTGTGTGTGAGAAATCATGCCTCACAACAGAGAGGAAGATATATTTGTTGCTGGCATCCATGTCATAAAGTTTTGCTACCCACTCTTACAGTAACCTGATCAGACTGCATTATGAGTTGTATCTGTTTTGGGGGAAATAGACAAGCAGCAGAAATGATGCAAAGAGCTAGAGGATTGATCCCTATACACCAAGGACTGAATTGAAGTGAAAAAATGTAGACAAATTGGAACTTTTCAGTTTGAAGAGGGGGCAAAATGCATATTGAGGACAGTGTCAAACAATTAAGGTTTTTTGACTAAGTACATTTAGGGATTTCTTGTCGTTCTCAGAACTACACACTTAATGATGTCTAATCGGCCAGTCTGTCCATTTGGCTTCCTCCATCTGTAGTTACGTTGTAGGAGATTCACAAATATAACTCTTAAAAAAAGTGAATGCAAAGCAATGTGAGGCGGGACAATCGTTAGCACTGCTGCCTCTCAGTACCAGGGACACCAGCCTCAGGTGTGGAGTTTGCATATTCTCCCTGTGTCTGTGTAGTTTTCCTCCAGGTGCTCTGATGTCCTCCCACAGTCCAAAGATGTGCAGGTTAGGTAGTTTAGCCATAGGAAATACAGGATTATAGGGTGGGCAAGATGGGTCTGGATGGAATGTTTTTTGGAAAGTCAGTGTAGCCTTGGGCCAAGTGGCCTATTTCCATGCTGTAGGGATTCTAAGTAATGTGATAGAATTTTATTTCTGCTTAAGAAGAGATTGTGTATCATTAAATATATTTTGTGTATCTTTGCCTATTAAGGAGACAAGGAGGTTCTTGTGAGTAATAAATAATTTGAAGTTTTAGCTGCACATTATGTTCTTTCTTGGACTTTCCCAGTCTTTTTCTGATCTTGTTCCTTTGCAGTCACAATCCCAAAATACAGGAACACATATAATTATCAATGATATCACTGAGCATCTTATCCTTTTACAAGGATAAGATTGTCAGAAAGGTGCAGTTGCATAATGAAATATTTGCATTAGTCATCATAATAATTGTCAGGGAGTGTGCTCTTCACAATGTTAAAATCAGATTTTAATGGGATACAAAAAGGATCAAGTTGAAGAAAAGTATTTGTGACACATTATTTCAATGTTGAATAGGTATCTAAGATGCAAGTAAATAGTCCTACATGATTCCTCTTCCTGTAACCTTCCTGCTGAAATCAAGGTTCATCATATAGTAATGAGTTGCAATTCTAACAAACTGTATTTGGACTTTCACTTAACCTGTACTTTCCCATCACCTGAAGCAGAAGTCTTTTAACTGCCTTAATATCTTCAGATTTTTAAAATATAAGGACCTCAATCCTTCTACTCTCTTAAATCTTGTCACTGTCCTAAGTTATGACTCAAGACAGAGTTAAATGCAGAGTTTCAACACTTTTAGATTCTAACCTCCAACTCAATTTATTTGGTTTTCTTTGCTGAAAAACATGAAAATCACTCCATGGTTCTTAAACCTATCTGCCACAGGGCTTTCCTCAAGTCATGTCTGGATGTGCTGTAGAGAGACTGACACAGATTAATTCCAATAATTAGTAACTCTCTGTGGTACTGTATCATGTAATAACTGGGATGACAGAAGATGATCTTATTTGTCTTTGTCTTGTAACTCCTGTGTTCCTAACGTGGAATGGTAACCTGATTTGCTGAATTATTGCCATGTTGATTTTTGTGATGTGCTCAGATGGATTAACAACACCACCTGAAGGTCCAGGTGAAGTATAAAACACTCTATTTGTATTGCTGTATACATTCCACAGCAGTCAATAAAATGGTTTCTAAGTTGTGATCTTTTGTCCCCAGTAGACTAGTCATTGTGGACTTTCAGCAGTCGGATGTTTTAATGTACAAGATAGGAGTTTCCAGATGTATTGTCTCATTAAGGTATTTAGGTTAAATTAATTTTTTTTAAACAGAATTCCAGAATGTATTTTGCCCTCATCAAAATGTCAGCCTTTATCATGTATCTGAAATGTTTCTGCTCTGCTAAGAGATCTATGTAGCTGAGAAAGGGAGCATAACCAATGAGAAGATTTTATTTATAGTAAACTTTGCACTTCATGTTGAAGCACGATCTGGATAATTAATTTTTGTATCTTCTTAAATGGGGGCACATTACCTCTAAAACTGGAACAAATGTGTAAGTTAAAGCTAAAAGGATTTGCATTTATAAAGTTCCTTTCATGACTTCAAGATGTTTCGAAGCATTCTATGCAAAGGGAAGGTGTTGGAGGAGAATTCCAAGCTGAGGTAAGAAAGAAAGAATGGGGTATTTATTGTCTGCAATTGCTTTGTCAAAGATAGCATTTCTCCAAAATAATGTCCAACAGTATAAGTAAAATAAAAAGTTGAGAAAATCTACTGTTTCCACATATGTTAATGTTTTCACTGATGAACGTCAGTGGGAGCACCAATCTATGCTGGACTTAACTATTTAAATACCCACTGACTTTTTCACCTTTCTTTGTTTGCCAGCAAACTCTCCAACAGTAGTCAGAGAAAAACAAAGAGAAGTATTATTAAATTACTATTCAGAGACACACAGGAGCAGAAAAACAAAAAGTTAATGATTACCTCAAGTAGTTGACACACATGAGACTTGGACATGAGATACCTAACTCTTCAAACACACCAAATTAGATTGCTAGATAGTGTGTCAGACTTGAGGTTATAGAGTCATAGTGATGTACAGCATGGAAACAGACCCTTCGGTCTAACCGGTCGATGCCGACCAGATATCCCAACCCAATCTAGTTCCACCTGCCAGCACCCCACCCATATCCTTCCAAACCCTTCCTATTCATATACCCATCCAAATGCCTCTTAAATGTTGCAATTGTACTAGCCTCCCCCACTTCCTCTGGCAGCTCATTCCATACACAAACCAAGTTATCCCATAAACTACAAGGAAAACACTGTTAGTCCATAGCATGTCTGTTACCTACATAATTATTCAGAATAGCCTGGCCAATTCCTCAATGATGTCAAGCACTGGCTACCCTTCCCACAGTACTTGTCAATAAAATCACAGGAAAAGTAACAACTGTGCTTTCAGTGCTGCCCTTCACAGCATTCATAACACTTGTTCCAGTTGAAAATTATTTACTTGAATTTGTTTAAGTTTTGACTTGGAGGTGCCAGTGTTGGAATGGGGTGGACAAAGTTGAAAATCACATAACCCCTGGTAATAGTCCATCAGGTTTATTTGGAAGCACTAGCCTTTGGAGTGCTGCTCTTTCATCCACCTGAGGACAATCACCTGATGAAAGAGCAGTGCTCCGAAAGCTAGTGCTTCCAAATAAATCTGTTGGGCCAAAGCCTGGTGTTGTGTGATTTTTAACTTTATTGAAGTTTAGTGTACTGTGTTTCCAGCTCACAATATGGTCTCCTGGAGAAACAGCACTTCCCAGCTGGCCTCTGGTCTCAATATTAAATTGAACAATCTTAGGTTGTAACCTATACTCCTATTTGGTTTCATTTTTGTTTTCTCTAAATACATTGATTTCCTTGAATTGGCTTTTGAATGGTAGGTATTTGGGATCCTCACATTTCACCCATCGTTAAAGGTTACAATTTGGGATTAACCTTTCAAAAATCTATATTCTTTATAGTATATTGTAAATCGTATATCTGCATATACTTTCTGTCAACAGAATCTGACTGACCTTTGCTAGGGGAGAAGAGTGCAGCACTTCTACAGTGTCTTGCAAGCTGGTGAGTGGTCCGCACATCTTAGTGGGAACATTGGTTTGGGGGCAATTCTATTGATATGCATCTATTCATAAGAAAAGCAGTGAGTGACAAAGTAGCAGCAGTATTTTTGCATTCAACTTAAAATATATCAGGAAGATAAATAGTGCCACAGAGCAAATGAGATGGACAGTTAATGTGATTCCTATATTTGGAAAGAGAATTGGAACAAATCTATGGAACTGTTGATTAATTAACTGAATATTGATGGTGGCAGTAAAGATAATGAAACCTTTACTTAAAAAATGTAATTCATAAACATCTAGAAACGAAATAGATAATAGGAGTTACCAGCACAGATTTCCAAAAAGAAAGTTGTGCTTGATCAATCGTGTTGTATACTGTGAAGAAGTAACAGAAACATTAGACAAGAATAATGCAATAGATAGAATATATTTGGATTATTAAAAGGTCAATGTTGAAATATTCATGAATAATATATACAGCATGCAAAGTTGGAAAGAAACAGCAGAATGGACAGCAAGCTCACAACAAAATACATGAAATGAACTCATTAAGATTTGTTGATCTTTAATCTTAAATCCACTTTCCTGCCTTAATGCTGTATTTATTAATTCCTGTACTGTCTCTGTATCCTTTGTTTCACAACACATTTTTTTTCTGACAAAAAGGAATTAAGAAACCATCTGCTTTAGGTTAAGGAAATGCAGAGTTATAAATAATGTAGCCAATGCTAAACTTTTACACTACATTTACATGTGCAGAATTAGAAGGTACAAATATAAAATTAACATGTTTTAAGGATTCTACTTTTGAAAATATTTATTTGCATTGAGGGTTTCAGGGGAAGTGATGCTAATAAAACCTCCTCCAAGTATTATTTTAAATTTGCTACTGTTCTCCTCTAGATCTATCTGAAGTTAATAGGCACATGTGTGTGTAAGTTGCCCCATCCACACAGTAACAATTCCATACACTAAGACCAATGGCCACTATTGCTACTATGCTGCGCCTGTGCAAATTTAAATACGTATCCAAATGGAAGCGTGGAACTAACTCCACATGAAATCAGCAGATCATGGGTCAGTGAAGGTGAGTGTTCACTGTATTGAAGCCATGTTATCTTTGTTTAGTGAATCAAAACTCAAAATTGCTGGAGAAACTCAGCAGGTATGGAACATCTATGGAGATACTCCACAGCCAGAGTTTGTTTTTGTTTCAGATTTCCAGTATCTACAGTTATTCATTTTATTTTTATGTTGATTGAATGCTTTCCACAACTCAAAAACAATGGCTCTAAATCAAAGCAATAAAGATGAAAATGCCTTAAAGGTCTTTTCTCTTACAAATTATGGGAGTTTGTGAAATACAGCTGCAACGAAAGTAGTTAATTGACCCATGTTTGAGGTGAAATCATCTCATGGTATATGATATGAGTTAGTACTTGTCTAGTACCTGCAACACAAATGTTATTGTGGTGCAACTTGCTGAAAGTATGAGTTGACAATACATTGGGAGGGCAATTGAAACCTCAGTGAGTAGTGAACCAACTACTCAATGGAATTTATGACTGGGAAAAGAAACAGGACAACTGAGAAGGAAAATAAGTTGTAATCAGATTATGCACAGAGAGAAATTAAGAAGGGAAGTAAATATTGAATTAAGGGGGAGAAAAAGAGACAGAATGAAAAGAAAAACATTAAAACATTTTAATTTTTTAAAAAATCATGTATTTTTCCAGTCGAATAAATGAAACTTCATTGTTTCTGTTATTAGTTTTAAGTTGATTGGCATTGCTTTAACAGTTACCACATTATTAAAAAGGAATAAGCACTGTTAGTATGAGAATTGACTTTCCGTTGTGAAGTTAATAGGCAATTAATATGCACAAGCCATTTCCTTAAAATAATGTCAAGCTAAGCGGTATGCTATTTATATTAAGCAAGTAACAAAATGGCATAACCAGATTCCCAAAATTCTCAACAGCGTATCTAATTACTTAAATTTGCTGACCAATTTGGGCATTCACAATGGTGTATGTTGTTTATAGAGCATTATTTTTTCCAGCAAAGTTTAGCTTAAAAAGCCTTACCTTTATATTGTTGAAAAATCATAATCATTTAACACGCTTCTGGAGCAGATGTGGCTTGAATCCGGGTCTCTTGCTCAGAGGGAGGGACACTACCACTGTGCCACAAGACCCCCTTTCAGACACACTGTGGGAGCAGGTGGGACTTAACCATTGCACCTCAAGAGCTCTTAATGTCACATTATAGATTTTTTCATCAACCTGTTTCAAAATGTTATTGCATACCTCTACAATGGGCGAGACTTGAACCCAAACCTCCTAGCTCAAAAGTAGGGACACTACAACAGTGCCTCAAGCACCTTTAAATTTTTCTTTTAACAGCCATATAAAAACATGATTAGATCCAGGACCAAAGTCATGAACAGTTGTTAATTTGGGCAAGGGAAATTAAGAGTCATAATTAAATAAAAAATCACAGAAGTAATGTATAGAAATCACGTATGTTACTTTGATGTCAGAACATATTTCTTGAAAGAAAAGTGTAATGTTGGTTTCTGTGTAAAGGGTGAATTGAGGGAAGATTAGTCTGGCTCAGTCTAAAACTAAATGTTCATATTTTATTTAACTATCTCTAAATGTTTTTCACTGATTAAAGCAATGTTGTTTGATAGAGAGAAATTTGACACAGCTGGTTCAAGAATTAAAGCATTCAGTGATTTGTTCACGAACAAACCTCTTTCAATTAACTTCTACTGTGGGCTATAGTGCCTGATGGCCGATAAAATAAGGGCACCTGGTAAAAAGAGTCACATTTCTTCATCAATATTAAAAGCAAATCACAATTACAAACATTAACTTCATGCAAATTTATTTGCTGTTTTCTTTAATCCAAGACTCCTTAATAATTATCTCCCATGCCCATGTTTTCTGAAGATACACTACCTAAACACCATGACTTACACTGCTTTGTGATGGATGAGGAAAATATTTGTAGAAATTTTTGCCATTGGCAAACTCAATTTGAGTAATGAAGTATGAAAGTCATGGAAATTCATTGTTACATAACCTGACAGCTGGCTTTTTTAAAAAAATAAGAACACCTATACATAGACATTTATTTCTAATTACTTTTCGCCTATAGTTTTTTCACTGGCATAATGGGAGTGTGTTGACTAATATGCAAGAGATAAATGTTTCAAAAACAAGTTTTGACTCCTCCTGTGAAATGCCTCAAGAAATAATCCGATATTAAAGCCCTCTTATCAGTGTAGATCATGAAAGGGTTTTAAAATGCCAATCAAAACCTCCATGAGTCCTACAGGTATTCTGTCATTTTCAGTACACTATTGTAGGAGTGAGTCATGTTTTTATACTGACATTTTTTTAAACATTAAGATTCAAGTCTTAGAATCATAAAGGCAAGTGATGAAAGTTAAAATGTTCTTCACATGCTTAACCTTATGTTGAGTGACTAAAATATTATTCGGTGACGCAGATGACTTCAAATATCCTTGGCTGTTCTTTGAATGTATTTAGATCTCACTAAGTAAAAATACCAGAAAATATCTGAGTGTGTGTATTTCCTTCTTGTCTATATCCTTCTACTTCCATCTTCTACTCTCCCTGACTGACCACATTGGAAATAATCTGCTAAAATATTTGGTGGACATGTTCTCTTGTTGGAATATAGCTCCTCTGGCCTAGCAAATGCTACCAAACACTGCCCATTGAAGATACTCCTAAAGGATAGGGACCTAGTATACTCATAGTTAAGAAACCATTGATTAGGAGTTATCGCCCATAGCAAACCATTCCATATTACCTATCTTACAACATGATGGCAAGGGCAACAGTGAAATCAGTTGAAAAGACAGACTGCCATGTCAATAGCACTTGACCTCATACCTTTGAAATATTTCAAAATCAACTACAAACAAATTGACTTAAAAATGCAGTAATATTGTTTGGTAGGTGATCAAGAATTACCAAAGTATGGCTCCAGCTATGGATTCTTGACCAACTGAATTCAAAGGATGATGGTGAAAATTTGGAAAAAGAACACAACAAAAGCAAGGATGAGACAAGCTCTAGGCCTGGTCTTCCAAAAAAGTCCCCTCCATTACAGACACTAAATGTAATCATTCATCTTCCTAGCAAAAATTCTACAAATTTCTCATTGACTTAAAGGATAGGGACCTAGTACACTCATAGTTTAGATGCTGCCTGACCTGCTGTGCTTTTTCCAGCGCCACACTTCATCGACTCTGACTTCTCTAGCATCTGCAGTCCTCACTGTCTCCATTGACTTAAAATGAAAATTAGATGATGATAATACAGGGATTCATGTCTGTATGAGTAGCCTGAAAGGTTAGATCACTTTGACTGCCACTAGTACTAATGCATTTTTAATCGACTGGTCTGTGGATGGAATAACGCATCTTTGGAGCAGGTAGGGCTCGAACTCGGGCCTCCCAGCTCAGATGTAGGGACACTACCACTGCTCCACAAGAGCCCTCTGTCACTAGTACTAATTGCAAACCTCATTGCAACAAACAGTGGTGGTTTGCCACTCCAGGGCTAGTGATACAGAACTCACAAGCAATTATAGAAATGGCAGATAAGCATGTATTGGTATTTAGACTCCTTTGATCTGTTTTCACTTATATGAAAATCTACAATGAAACACTCAAAAAACAAATCTGTATTGATTGCAACAAGGTCAACAAGGTAGACACGATAGAACCTGAGTTCCCTGAATGGACCAGATTAACAGCCCCAATCAGGGAGCCTTGGCTGGCAGATATAAATAGGCATGCCAGATATTCTGCTCACTCTGAGAGCTGGCTCTGAGGGAGCTGGATCAGTGTCAAGGACTCTCTGCGTGTAAATAAAGAGTGACTTGGTGATGAGATACCAGCCCCTGTGGAGTTATTTCAAAGTCCTTACAGTTTGCAAAGATATTTTAAAAGAATGCTAAAATGTCCTTCCTGGCTAGAAGCATATTGATTTTTAATGGGCAGATTTAATGTCAGTTAGTACACTACACAAAAATGCAGAAAATTATAATAATGCTTCAATTGCACAACTTCTCCATTTACAGTGGCAGAGCCTGCAAATTCAGAGAAAGAGGAAATTGATTGGAAGATTTCACGTGGTCCATATCAAAATAAAAAGCCTATGAGTTCAAGAACTCATGATTATCAGGAACCCACCCACACATTTCTATTTTGACTTTTAATGGAAAGAATGTCTATATTAGTTATCCTCAGCCATAAGAAATCTTACAATCATCATGACTATTGGTATAGAAGGTAATGGCTAATTAATGGCAACATATTAGAGGTTGATATTGATAGTTTTGATCCTTATATTTATGACTATTTCTGATACAGAATAAAATTGTCTTTATTCAATAACTTGCACAAAGCCATCAATGCCTTTTGTTCCTTCCAGAAGATGTTTCAATTCTAGGATCTAGGAACAACGTCCCGATTTGAATGGATGCAATTATATATGAATATAAAAGATAAGAATGCATCATCAGATATGTTTCCATTACACTCTGAAACATTTTTGTGATCCATAGGGCAGAATTTTCCCATCCACACAGTGATGTGGACAACGATGAGTCAGTTGAGAAAATATGATTGGATCAGCAGAAATTAGATTCTCAATGTCGAAGAAACAAGGTCTGTTTCTGCAGCCACATTCTGAACAGTAAGACAAGAATCGCATTAATGAGTGCCAGGAAGCCTATTTACATGCGTTTGCATGCTGTTAGTAGAGCTGGGAAATTATTAAGGAATTAACTAAGAAGCACCAGAGACAAGTAAAAGTCAGAGAATAAAAGAAGGTGACTAAAGTATTGATGTTGACACTCTTCCCCCTTTAGGATGCCTTGCAGCTGCTCAGTGACCCTGACCCTGGCATCAGGGAGGCAACACACCATTCTGCAGTCACATCTGCAGCCACAGAAATGCATGTCTGATTCCTAACAAATGAATCTCCAATCAGCATCACTTCTGCTTTCTTCTTCCTTCCCTCCTGTACAGTCAGGTCACTTGTGGTATCAGAAGATTGGTTCTCTCTGCACTTCCTTGAGGAATCAATGTCCTCATCAGTTTCTAAATGTGGAAAACTGATTTGTGAGCGGCACCCCAGGGGAGTCCTGCACTACCTGCCTGATTCTCTTTGACTGCCTGGTGGTCATCCATTCCATTGTTTCCTCCAGTCCCTTCACTTCTTCAAATGTGCTAACCATATACTAAAGTATCAGCACTCTAAGACTACGTTAATGATTGATCACATGTATAATCTTCTCAAATCACGAGAAGGGGAGTAGGGATAACCCTAGTAACTATAGGCCGGTGAGTCTCACTTCTGTTGTGGGCAAAGTCTTAGAGAGAATTGTAAGGGATAGGAATTATGAACATCTGGATAGGAATAATGTGATCAAGGATAGTCAGCATGGTTTTGTTTAGGGCAGGTCGTGCCTCACAAACCTTATTGAATTCTTTGAGAAGGTGACTAAGGAGGTAGACGAGGGTAAAGCAGTATATCTGGTGTATATGGATTTTAGTAAGGCGTTTGATAAGGTTCCCCATGGTGGGCTACTGCAAAAAATACGGAGGTATGGCATTGAGGGTGAGTTGGAGGTTTGGATTAGGAATTGGCTGGCTGAAAGAAGACAGATGGTAGTAGTTGATGGTAAAGGTTCATCTTGGAGTGCAGTTACTAGCGGTGTTCCGCAAGGATCTGTTTTGGGACCATTGCTGTTTGTCATTTTTATAAATGACCTGGAGGAGGGGTTAGAAGGTTGGGTGAGCAAGTTTGCAGATGATACGAAAGTCGGAGGAGTTGGTGACAGTGAGGAAGGATGTGGCAGGTTACAGCGGGAAATAGATAAGCTGCAGAACTGGGCGGAAAGGTGGCAAATGGAGTTCAATGTAGCTAAGTGTGAGGTGATTCACTTTGGGAAGAATAACAAAAAGATGGGGTACTGGGCTAACGGTCGGATACTTGGTAGTGTGGAGGAGCAGAGGGATCTTGGTGTCCATGTACACAGATCTCTGAAAGTTGCCACCCACGTAAATAGTGCGGTGA
>NC_057737.1:10900311-10953876 GCF_004010195.1 Chiloscyllium plagiosum | reverse complement strand
ATATCAAAGTTGAAACTTTATTGCTGGAACAGCACAGCAGGTCAGGCAGCATCCAGGGAACAGGAGATTCGACGTTTCGGGCACAGGCCCTTCTTCAGGAATGAGCAGAGAGTGTTCAGCAGGAGAAGATAAAAGGTAGGGAGGAGGGACTTGGAGGAGGGGCGTTGGAAATGTGATAGGTGGAAAGAGGTCAAGGTGAGGGTGATAGGTCGGAGTAGGGTGGAGGCGGGGAGGTCAAGAAGAAGACTGCAGGTCAGGAAGGCGGTGCCGGGCTGGAGGGATTCGGCTGAGACAAGGTGGGGGGAGGGGGGATGAAGAAACTGGTGAAGTCCATGTTCATCCCCTGTGGTTGGAGGGTTCCCAGTCGGAAGATAAGACGCTCCTCCTCCGACCGTCGGTTTGTTGTGGTTTGGCGGTGGATGAGTCCAATGACCTGCATATCCTCGGTGGAGTGGGAGGGGGAGTTGAAATGCTGTGCCACAGGTTGGTTGGGTTGGTTCGTCCGGGTGGCCCAGAGGTGCTCTCTGAGTCGCTCCGCGAGTAGGCGGCCTGTCTCCCCAATATAGAGGAGGCCACACCGGTTGCAGCGGATGCAGTAGATGATGTGGGTGGAGGTGCAGGTGAATCTGTGGCGGATATGGAAGTTTCCCTTGGGGCCTTGGAGAGAAGTGAGGGGGGAGGTGTGGGCGCAAGTGTTGCACCTCCTGCGGTTGCAAGGGAAGGTGCCGGGAGTGGTGGTTGGGTCGGTGGGGGGTGTGGATCTGACAAGGGAGTCGCGGAGGGAGTGGTCTCTACGGAAGGCTGATAGGGGAGGGGAGGGGAATATATCCTTGGTGCTGGGGTCTGTTTGGAGGTGGCGGAAGTGACGGCGGGTGATGCGCTGTACATGGAGATTGGTGGGGTGGTAGGTGGGGACCAGTGGGGTTCTGTCCTGGTGAGGACCAGTGGGGTTCTGTCCTGGTGAGGACCAGTGGGGTTCTGTCCTGGTGAGGACCAGTGGGGTTCTGTCCTGGTGAGGACCAGTGGGGTTCTGTCCTGGTGAGGACCAGTGGGGTTCTGTCCTGGTGAGGACCAGTGGGGTTCTGTCCTGGTGAGGACCAGTGGGGTTCTGTCCTGGTGAGGACCAGTGGGGTTCTGTCCTGGTGAGGACCAGTGGGGTTCTGTCCTGGTGAGGACCAGTGGGGTTCTGTCCTGGTGAGGACCAGTGGGGTTCTGTCCTGGTGAGGACCAGTGGGGTTCTGTCCTGGTGAGGACCAGTGGGGTTCTGTCCTGGTGAGGACCAGTGGGGTTCTGTCCTGGTGAGGACCAGTGGGGTTCTGTCCTGGTGAGGACCAGTGGGGTTCTGTCCTGGTGAGGACCAGTGGGGTTCTGTCCTGGTGAGGACCAGTGGGGTTCTGTCCTGGTGAGGACCAGTGGGGTTCTGTCCTGGTGAGGACCAGTGGGGTTCTGTCCTGGTGAGGACCAGTGGGGTTCTGTCCTGGTGAGGACCAGTGGGGTTCTGTCCTGGTGAGGACCAGTGGGGTTCTGTCCTGGTGAGGACCAGTGGGGTTCTGTCCTGGTGGCGGTTGGAGGGGCGGGGTTCAAGGGCGGAGGAGCGGGAAGTGGAAGAGATGTGGTGGAGGGCATCGTCGACCACGTCGGGGGGGAAATTGCGGTCCTTGAAGAAGGAGGCCATCTGGGTTGTGCGTTTTTGGAACTGGTCCTCCTGGGAGCAGATGCGGCGGAGTCGAAGGAATTTTTTCACCTATCACATTTCCGACGCCCCTCTCCCAAGTCCCTCCTCCCTACCTTTTATCTTAGCCTGCTGGACAAACTTTCCCCATTCCTGAAGAAGGGCTTATGCCCGAAACTTCGATTCTCCTGTTCCCTGGATGCTGCCTGACCTGCTGCGCTTTTCCAGCAACACATTTCCAGTTAAAATAAAAGGAGTTTGGCTTCCAAATACTTGCACAGAAAGAAATCGGTGTATTGATATCAGCATTGAATCATATAGAAATATATTCTGCAACATTTTCAAAGTGCATTACAGGATCAAGAATCCAGTCTGGAACCGTAACAAATTGGAAAACCATATGTGGGTTCTGGTCATAAGAGTTGATTAACAATCACTAGTCATGATTTTCTTCTGACATTAATAGAAATCTCATTCTACGTAAGTTCCAAAGTATAATACAGAATAATATCCCAAGAGGCTGAAAAGTTAATAACTATTTGCTGTTTATTCTTACAAAAGCAAATAATCAGCAACATCAGTACATTTGTATCATAAATGTTCAATCCAAATGACAAAGCGAAACAATCATTGATAACAAATGTATATATATATATATATATATATAGTACATTGAACAATCATTCATTTTGATTGGTTGTCAGTAAACATTTGCACAAATATGCACAACATTTTCTTGAAGGTTCATGAATCAATGAAATCAGAGTTACTTCACAAAATACTGGAAACAATATATTCCTAAAATCATTTTGCACCCATAAAATCTGTCAGATGATATCTTCAAAATTCCTTCACCAGTTTTTATGGGGCAAAGTGAAAGGAATGTTATTCTACTTTAAGTAATATAGATGTGAGCACTGTATGGCTGATGTCAACTTAAAGCCAAACATCCTTTCCACAAGTATGCAGTGCTGTGGGCTGGAGTAAGAAGTTGCTTGATCACTTTGCACCTGTTTTCATACACAAATAATTCATGCCAGATTCTATGAGTGTATACATTTGTTTTTTGAATTTGCGTCTCCTGCATTTCTGACAACATTTATGTAATGCAGGATGCCATGTTCCAGTATTTGATGACCATTTTTTTCACAGGCAGGATAAGAACTTTAAAAAAGTTATTTTTAAGTGTTGGATTTCACAAGACATGGTGAGTCAGACTTTTTCTGGGTGGGTGGTAAACAGCACCAACCATTGTTAGACATTTATGTTCATATGGAGTTTTAGAAGGCAGCCTTTTCTCAGTGAAACATCTAAACAGCAGGTACCCTTTACAAATGATCTGGGATCTGTGTGCATGTGGCAAGGAACTGTGTATCTACTAAACCAGTGTAATGAATACAGTCAGTTCTGATATAACATGATAGTTCTGTTCTTATGCAATCTCGCGTTATAAGAAAATCACGCAATAGCCGGGCCAGTTAACCCAATGGGGCCAGAATTGCATTATAGCCAATACAGGTAAGGCTGTTCTACAACTAACAGTCTAAATTTTTCAATTGCATTGTAGCTAATTCGCGTTGAAGAAACACACATTATAGCAGCACAGACTGTAATTTTAGTGAAGTGGACAGAGTCTGAACTAAGAAAACGGAATTGGAATAAATTCGGTACAGAAAACAAGGAGAAATGAAGGAGGACCTTTTTTTTGCAAATCTCCAGCAATAATTTAAAGTCTAAAGAAAAGAGGTTCCATGCTTGTTAAAACTACCTTCAGTGTCAGAGAGGTTATTGGACAGTCATTAAGACTTAACCATGTTGTTAAAATAACGTTGAGACTGGAATAATGTCAAGCTTTTGTGGCAAATTTATGTCACAATATCACAACAGACATTTCATGTCATTCAAAGCATTTGAATAACTCCATCTCTTTCCCTGACAACTACCAAAATTTAATCCAGAGTGTTCGCAACATTTGGTCATATTTGACCCTAAGAGCAACTGACTTTTCTGTCACCTTAGCTTATCTGTTACTGAAAACCATATTCATGTTTTCATTACCTCTTGGCTCGACTGCACCAATGCACTTCTGGCAGTCCTCCTACCCTCTATAAATTGGAGGCAATCCAAAACCTTGCTTCCCATGTCATAACTCACACCTATCCTCCCTATTCCACATTGACCCAACAACCTACATTGGCTCCCGGCTGAACAAAGTCCATATTTTAAACTTTTTACCCTTGTTTTCAAATCCCTTCATGCTTTTCCCCTTCCTCTAAGTAAAGGATTCAGAAAAGAATGCAGCTCAAGCTTGAGATTTTGTTTTCAAATTGCCTATGAAAGTTAGTAGCTACGGAAGAGTTTACACTTGCCTTTTATGTGCAAAAAAACCGGGAGGAACAATGAACCATTAAAAGCATTGACATATGGATTAGATACAGAGCAAGATACTGATCTGTCCAAATTAGCAAGAAAAAATGCCATGAAAACAGAATTCAGTGTTAAGACTAAAAGCTGAAAATCAAGTTCTTTGTAGAGAGTAAAGTTATACCAAGAGATCCATAAGTTAATTTGCTACAATACAATAGGTGTCAACTGTGACTCAGTTCTGTCAAGGTCCCGTTCAATTCAAAAGGTTATTGGTTTAAGTCCCACCACTACTGAGGGTGTGGTGCAGTGTCAGGAAATTCCGATTCTTTTATTAAACATTAACCAGGCCCACAGTCTGCCCTCCTGGATGAAGAACAAATATGCAATTCCAATATTTAAAAAAATGGTTAGGAGAGCTCCCGGTTTACTGTTCAATATTTATCTCTGATCAAACATCACTAAAATTGGATCACGTTCTCAATGCTGTTGGTGGGATCTTTGTTTGAGAAAACTGACTTGCTTTTCCTAAACTGCAACAGTGATCCATACCTTCAAAATAAGAGTGATTTGGGAGCTTCTGAGATTGGAAAGGCGCTACAGAAATGTAGTCTTCCTTCATTATTAAACTGATGAGAATACACAAGTTGATACCAGTGTCATAAAAAAATTACAAAACAGGAGGAGGCCTGTCCATCCAATGCCAGCATAATAACTGACTAATAATATTTTCCAGACTCCTTCAAAAGGTTGTTTTGGAGAACCATAACCATGAACTCTTCGGGCTACATTGAGAATCATCTCACTGTAGAGGTTTTACACAGGCGGATACTTAGGTCTTTAACTCAGGGGCAGGGTCATTATTTGGAACAAGTGTAATAAATTTATCATTATCAAGTGTAGTAAATTTATCATTTGAAATCGAAGAAATGGAGTGGATTATAAGATATGCAAATCCCCTGCTGTCAATATCCCCTTTTGGGTTTTGTATTTGTTTCCACATTTCACATGTTTCTCAATGCAAATGACCAGGAAATTTCCAAAACCGTATCTCTATCTGATCAAATACACAATCACACAATCTGGCTTCCTTACGAGCTGTCTGGTGGCACACTTAGGACATTTGGAAACATTTCCTGATCAAGCTAATGATCAAAATGGCATTTTCAAAGAAAAATCCATTGCAAATGAAATTATTGATTTCCTTTTGAATGCTGTGACTCACTGAGCGTTTAGCACTGGGTCAGTTGTCTGAATTCCGGTTCAACTTGAGAAGGTTATTTTCTTCGGTTTTATTTTACACTTAGGTCAGTCTCGCTTTTGAAGCCACAATATTGCTGCACATGAATGTGTTACACATGAACATCCAAAGATGGAGTGTAATATTGTTCTCCCTAGTGCTCGCCATTATGTGGCATTACACAGTTCTAGGGATAGATGATGGTGTAGTGTTAACATCACCAAATCAATAATTTGGAGGCTTTGATGACAAGGGATCAAAGCCCACCACTGCAAGTACAGGTATCCCCCTGTATCCGCGGGTGATACATTTCAGGACCTACCGCGGATAGTAGCGAACCCTAACATTTAAATGGGAAACTTCCCTCCCTGGCAGCCCCCTGGAGCTATTTCTGGAATGTTCCATGTAATATTTTCAGACTGCGCCACAGACGACTGAAACTATGGAAACGGAATCCGTGGATACGGGGGTTCTACTGTATTAGCTTTGTCGAAATCTGGGAATTGAAAGTGAGTCTCAAATAAGGAACAACCATGAAACGATCATAACAAAACCCATCTGATTCACTGATGCTTTTATGAGCACTAAATTGACCATCCTTACCTTATTGTAGCCTACATATGACTCCTTTGCAATGTGGTTGATTCTTAATTGCTCTCAAGTGCAATCAGGGATCGGCAGCGTATGCTGGCCATTCTAGCATAATTAATAAAAGAAGCAATAGTGATGTGAGGAAAAGCTTTTTCATACACTGAGTGATTAGGATTTAGAACGTACCGCTGGAGGTTGATGGTGATTTCGAAAGGAAGATTTCACAGAGTTACATGGAAAAGGCAGGCAAATAGCAGTAAACAAGATGGAGGTTTGAACAGCAGGTGTAGGCACAGTGAGCAGTTTGAGCCATTTAGTTGCAACCTTCTGGTTTGAGGTTACAAGCTAGGACTGTTTTCTTTAGAGCGTAGGAGACTGAGGAGAGATCTTATAGAAGTGTATAAGATCATGAGAGGCGTGGATAGGGTGAATGCACTCAGTCTTTTTCTCAGGGTTGGGGAATCGAGGGCTAAAGAGCATCAGTTTAAGATGAAAGGGAAACAATAAAAGGGAACCTGAGGGGCAACCTTTTTCCTGATGAAGGGCTTTTGCCCGAAACGTCAATTTTCCTGCTCCTCGGATGTTGCCTGACCTGCTGAGCTTTTCCAGCATCACTCTGATCTAAACTTTGGTTTCCAGCATCTGCAGTCCTCACTTTTGCCTAGCAATGTTTTTTACACTGAGAGTCATATGCATATGGAATGAACTACCAGTGGAAGTAGTTGAGGTGGGTATATTAACAACACTTAAAAGGCATTTAGATAAACACATGGATATGAAAGGTTTAGAAGGATATGGGCCAAGTGCATGGAAATGGAGTTAGCATGGATGGACATTTTGGTTGGCATGTACTAGTTTGGGCCAAAGGGCCTGTCTCTGTGCTGCAGGACTCTATGTCTCTATGACTCTAGAATATGCGACAAGGCCAATTCACTATGACAAAGGGAATCTGAACTCCCACACTGTTTTAATAGTGATACTGACACTGATGTCTTCATGCTGTAGGACTCTATGACTGTATGAATCAAATATAAATGGTGCACTGCCACTCGCTGTATATTTCAACAGATCTCAGCAGTTCTGGAAAGCACAAACTTAATTTTAATCATAGCAAGAGTCAATAAAAATCAATTAGCAGTTAGTTTGAAAGGAGCACTGGCAGTTGCTGATTGCATATTTAAGAGTAAGCTGAACAGGCGAGATTGAAAATGACAGCACTGGCTTCAAAACATGCCATGCGTTGACTTGTTGGTATGATCTACCCACTCTGTATACTACTGCAGATTCTCTGTGTGCATTCTAATGTCCTCATCAAGGTGGATTCCAGTGATGTTAGCACCAGAAATGTACACAGTTTTGTAGATAGCATTTCAGAGGCAAAACAGCACCCATTGTGCTGAAAACACAGCCACATTTCATTGACTAAAGTTTCTTCCTTATTTGGATGTTGCAAATCTAAGGAGTTTTGTGAGACATTATATCAACTATCCAGAATTTTGCAACAATTGGCACAAAATTCTAATGCTAACAGAAGAGGCGTGAAAATGATACGTCAAAACAAAATTCCAAGCCATTATTGTTTGTGGTTTTCTAAATTTAGATCGGTGCATGATAAGGACTGGACTACCATTACTGTATTATTGTCACTGTCTTGGGGGAATCTCTAGCCCAAGATCAGTCAAACTGGAGAAACAGAACCTGAGATCTAGATCAGTCAATCTAAATCAGTGAGCACAGTGACAATAGGTGAATACGTCCAAGATAGGAGTTAGAAAACAGGTAAAATCTTGGATGAGTTCAAGTTTATAAGGGGGGGGGGAAGGTATGCCAGGAGTTAAGTATAGAGTTAACATGAATGATGGCTTCAGCAGTAGATGAACCGAGGCAAGGGTGGAACAGGTGAAGTTGGTAGCTTTGATAAAGGAGTGGAATTTTGGTCAGAAGCTCATCTCATTGTCAAATTGGATACTGAGGTTACCAACAATTCGCTTTATCCTCAGACGATGATTAGGCAAAAGATGAAGTTAAAGACGAGGGAACTGAGACACTTTCTTTCTCGTGGGATGTGGGCATCACTAGGAACCTCATGTGAATGCGTGTCCATGATTAACCAATAGTCATTGTAACAATAACCTCCTGCAAACATTAAATATGTGATCTACTAAAGCCAGTTTTCACTCTTGTGGAATTTGAATTTATTGAATTTAAGAAGGATCTGTATCTCTTTAAAAGATACAAGTATATGGAAATTATGGACATAAAACAGGAGTGTTGTGGTAAAGTTTCACTTCTCTTCATTATCATTCAATATATATTAATGTTTAATTATATCCTCATTGAACTAAAGTCAGTTTCTCTGTGGTGTTTGCATCCATGTCTTGATAACTTAAAAATATCTCATCTTAGTGAGCCATATTAACAATTTCCTCTCATGCTGTTTGGCAAGTTCATAGTTCCTTGTAAGTGGACTCTCAGGTGGATCGGATAATGAAGAAGGCATTTGGTATGGTTGCCTTTATTGGACAGTGCATTGAATACAGGAGTTGGGAAGTCATGTTGCAGCTGTACAGGACATTGGTTGGGCCACTTTTGGAATATTGTGTGCAATTCTGGTCTCCCTCCTACAGGAAGTATTTTGTGAAATTTGAAAGGGTTCTGAAAAGATTTCCAAGGATGTTGCCGGGATTGGAGGGTTTGAGCTATAGGTAGAGGCTGAATAGGCTGGGGCTGTTTTCCCTGGAGAATCAGAGGCTGAGGGCCGACTTTATAGAGATTGATAAAATCATAAAGGGTATGTATAGGATAAGTAGACAACATATTTTCCCTGAGGCAGGAGAGTCCAGAACTAGAGGGCATAGGTTTAGGGTGAGAGGGGAAAGATTTAAAAGGGACCTAAGGGGCAACATGTTCATGCAGAAGGTGGTGCATGTATGGAATGAGCAGCCAGAGGAAGTGGTGGAAGCTAGTACAATTACAACATTTAAAAGGCATCTGGATAGGTATAGGAATAGAAGGGTTTGGAGGGATATGGGCCAAGTGCTTGCAAATAGGGCTAGATTAATTTAAGATATCTGGTCAGCATAGACAAGTTGGACTGAAGGGTCTGTTCCATGCTGTACACCTCTATGACTCCATGATTCTAACTGAGACTTACCTGTTCTTTAGTGAATTTCATAATACATTTCTGTTACTTCACACATAAAGGTCAATATCTACACACAGGCTCATATGTCAATATCATACCGCACATTCTTGACCTTCAAGTAGTCTTATCAAAAGGGATCGCTGTCTCAAGATCTTTGCTTATACTCCTCTACATGGTCCCAGTGTATCAGCTTCCAAACCAAAAGTTGTCTTAAAACATAAGCAAGCACACAGACTTTAACAAATAGGGAGTACTGCAATATGCAGAAGTGCCGTCTTTCTAGGGAGAGGTGGCTAAAGGTGTATCTGCTTGATTTGGTAGATATAAAAGATCCCACTGCAGTGTGCAAGGATGAGCAGGGAGTTATCCATAGGGCTCTGGCCATTATGTATCTGGTCATTATCACATTTCTGTTTGTTGAAGTTTGCTTTGTGCAAATTGGCTGCTATATTTTCCTTCATAATACAGTGACCAGAACTTCTTTCTGGAATGCTTCTGACCTCATAGTCATGCCATTCTCAGACTCCAGCTCTCTAATATGGCTCATCTTTGTTGCCATCTCAGCTCATATGCTGCTGAAGCCCTCATCTATGTTTTTGTCGCATCTAAATTCAACTGTCCCAACACACTCCTGGCTGGTCTCCCAGATTCTATCCTCCATCAACCTGGGGCCATCCAAAGCCCTGTGGCTTCAGGCTTACCTTGCCCCAAAGCTTGTTTCCCATCACCCCTGTGTTTGTTGACCTACCAGGTCAATCATCTTGGCCTTGCGCCTCCTTGTCTCTATAACCTGCTCCAACACCACTGTACCTCTGCACCTCAAACTGTGTCCTATTGGTGCGGTCCCAATTATAATTGCTACATTATTGATATCCAATTTGGAATCTCCCCCCTACACCTCTCCATCCCTCTTGCTTAATTGCCTCCTTTGAGATACTTCTTTAAACATTTGGGCTCCTGCCTCAATACTTCTTATTGTGGCTTGGTGTCATACTTAATAATTGGATGGCAATTAGAAAAAACACGTCTTACACATCATTCAATGCTATTCAACCAGAAACCCGAACAAAGATGATTTTTCTTCTTGTCACTGTGTGATTCAGGGACTTTTATATAAGAAACTGTGAAAACAACTGAATTCCGTAGACCGTAACAAATATTTTTACTTATTAATATTGGGCAATAAAAACAAACAGTGACTAAGCAGAATATTAATGTGTACCTCTAGGACAATGTTCATCAAGGCGAAAATAACATTTCTGGGAAAAGAATATTTTTGGGTTTAAGTTTTTCCTGTTAATTTCTGCTAATCCAGTTCCAACAAAAGAACATTGAACCGAAACTGTCTTTGACTGTTTTGCTCCAGCTGCTGCCTGCCCTTTCTCTCATATTGTCTGCTTTTATGTAATAACTTCAGTGGCGTGGTATTACTGCTCGGAATCCTTCATGCATACTATGCACAAGTGCAGGAGTTAAGTAAAAAGCGAAAGAATTACAAGTGCTGTAAATTAGAGACTAGAATAGAAATTGTTAGAAGAGCTCAGCAGGTCTGGCAGCATCTGTGGCAAGAAATCAAAAAAAAACCAAACCCAAAAAAAAATCTCCTCAATGATTATGGTCAATTAGAGAAACAAGTTAAAGACCTGCAGTCATTAAGGAAGTTGGAAACTTAAGTGTGCAACCACTAAATTTGTTTCTTAATTTGTTTTGTATTATTTCTAAGGTTATATAAGCTACTCTGTAAGCTTCTATATGTGGAAGGTCTGAGCTTTATTACAAAATAGCACTTTATTTGCATACTGATTCACTGATTTTCTTTAGCAGTCATGTTAGCTGGCACTATCTATAAATATACAGAAAGGAATGAACAATTGCATTGTCATCACTTTGTGATAAAACACTTTCTAAGCATCTTTAACACTGAAAAGTTTCCTTCTTGTATCTTTAACTGTTAGAGAAAGAAAAGCTTGTATCTATAAAGCATCTATCATCTTCAGGATGTCCCAAAGTGCTTCTCAGCCAATTTTTGTTTGAAGTATAGACATGGCTCAGTGGTTAGCACTGCTGCCTCACAACACCAGAATCCCAGGTTCAATTCCAACCTTGGGCAACTGTCTGTGTGGACTTTGCATGTTCTCCTTGTGTCTGTGTAGGTTTCCTCTAGGTGCTCTGGTTTCCTCCCACAGTCCAAAAGATGTGCAGATCAAGTGAATTGGCCATGCTAAATTGGCCATAGTATTAGGTGCATTAGTCAGAGGGGAAATGGGTCTGGGTGGGTTGCTCTTCGGAGGGTCATGTTGGGCCGAAGGGCCTGTTTCCACACTATAGGGAATCTAAACATAAGAAATATGAGCAAGAGTAGGCCAGTCAATGCTGCAAGCCCACTCCAATATTCTTGGCTGAACTTTTGCTTCAAAAGAACCACCCTGCACTATCTCTATATTCCTTAATGCTTTTATTATATAGACATCTATTGAAATCAGTCTTGAATATACTCAACAACTGAGCCTCCATGACCCATTGGGGCAGATAATTCCAAAGATTCACCACCTGTGAGCAAAGAACTTTGTCCTCATTTCAGCCCTAAGTGACTTCTTCCTTGTTATGAGACTGTGTCCTCTGGTTCTGGACATCTTACAGGGGAAATAGCCTTCTTGCATCTACCCTTAAACCCTTAAATGAATTTTGTATGTTTGAATGAGATCTCCTCTCCCTTTTGCTAAACTTCAGTGATTATGGACCCAGTCATAGGAGAATTCCTCCACCCGGAAATTAGTTTGGAGAACCTTTGTTATTGTCCCTCTATAATAATAACAAGTACATCTTTTTGTAGGTGTGATGAAATCCTCAATTGGTTTCTTTGTTTCCTAGCAGTGAGTGTAGGGAACCAGTAAATCTGAAAAAGAGGATGACTAACCAGAATAGGAGCAGTCATAGACGTAATTCATGATTCTTGAGGGGTGAGGTCAGCAATAGCGAAGAATTATAATCTTTTGTGAAGGTTATTGAGGTTAACGTCTGGTAGGTGATACTGGATTTGCTAAGAAATCCATAGGATCTGTCTTGATGAAGTGTTCTATTTGATGTCTGATTACAGTCTATTTTCCTATTTTACCACATGTTAATTCTGGATATTGGAAATAAGTTGTGCATGTCTTGTATATTGTTTATAATGGACCATTTTTGGAGTAAAGTTTAGTGTTCAAAACCACTTTTTCTCAGCAAGTCCCCTGGACCTTACACTTTGTTCACTTTAAAAATAAGTCACTGGTCCCTTGCCAGAATGAATCATAAAGTTGGCACTTCATTGCAGGATCATTGCAACAGGTCAAGAGACCAAAACTGTAAACGGTACTCCAGATATGGTCTCACCAAAACTATATATAATTGCAGTAAGAAAGCTTTCAAGTCCTCTTGTATTAAAGGCCAACAAATCATTTGCTTCTCTTAATTGCTGACCCAACCCATGTATTAACAGTCAATGATTCATACTAGGTCCCTCTGAAGTTCAACACTTCCCATTTAAGACATATTCTGTATTTTTGTTTATCCTTCTAAAATAATGGTAGGATATATATTTCTCCACATTCTATTCCATCTGCCAACTTTTTGCCTGATCATGAAGCCTCGTCAAATTGCATTGATTATTGCATGCTCTTCATGAGACACATTTCCACCTAGTTGTGTCACCTGCAAACTTGACAACATAACATTTAATGCCCACATCCAGACTACTGACAGATGCTGCTGACATGTAGAAGAAGTGGCAATGTGCACAGCAGGATCTCACATAGAACAATGTGGTAATAGATCCAAGATGGTAGCAGAGTAGGGTTTGTGGACTCCATCTGCTTTTCTTTTTCTCAATTTCTTCATTTTTTTTCTCTTTACTTACATCTTGTGAAGAACCCAGCACAGTGGCTCAGTGTTAAGCACAGCTGCCTCACAGCGCCTGTTCAATTCCGGCCTCAGGCGACTGTCTGTATGGAGTTTGTACATTCTCCCCATGTCTGTGTGGGTTTCTTCCAAGTGCTCTAGTTTCTTCCCACATTCCAAAAGATGTGCAGGTTAAGAGAATTGGTCATGCTAAATTGCCCATAGTGTTAAATGCATTAGATTAGATTCTCTACAGTGTGGAAACAGGCCCTTCGGTCCAACCAGTCCACTCTGAAGAGCAACCCACCCAGACCCATTTCCCTCTGACTAATGCACCTAGCATTATGGGCAATTTAGCATGGCCAATTCACCTGACCTGCACATCTTTGGACTATGGGAGGAAACTGGAGCACCCAGAGGAAACCCACACAGACACATAGTCAAGGGTAAATGTAGGGAAAGGAGTCTGGATGGGTTACTCTTCAGAGGATCAGTGTGGGCTTGGTGGGCTTGTTGGGCCTGTTTCCATACTGTAGAGAATCTAATCTAAACCCGGTTGCATCGACAGCATAATTGGCAGCGGTGAGGTGAGCCCACTGTGGACTCGTGACAGAGAATCAGAAGCAAGGTCTGGGTCCCTGGCAGCTCCCGCATCAACGAGGTGGGCCCAGAGCGGTCCCTTGGTGGCAGCGACAAGCTCGCGTTTGGGTGGTGCAAGACTCAGTGGCATCATGCACAGGCAGGAGCTGAGAAGTTAGACTTATCTTGGGTTGGAAAATGTCTTTGAAGGAAGTTGTCAGGTTTACTATTGAAACATTATTGACATTGAAGTGAACAGGAAGCCAAATTGAGCGAGCTGAGTGACAGCAAATTGTAAAAGTTCCACCTCAAATCTCTAAATTCCAAGTAGGATTAGAATTTTAAAAGCAAGTAAAATCTTTTCCAAATATTTTTCAAATAACATATTATTAGTACATAGAATGTTTATAACAGGTAACCAATAAGACAGAGGCTTCAATGTCAGTGAATACTTTGAACTTGATGTTTTGGAGCAGTAAAGTAGTTCAGTATCATTATTTGTTGAGTTCCTTTTGTGCTTTTCAGGTAAGGTTTTCAAGTCCACATTGATACTCAGGGTAGCAGAGTCATTGAGCCACAGTGGATAGTCATCTCTGACCTTTTGCAAGTCACCCAGGCCATGTTATGGGTTACCAGCCAAGCCCAATGACAAGACCAAAAAACCTTTTAGTGTTAATGATAGAGCTAGACACTTGTAGGGCAACAACTGGTTTCAAGCCAAGGATCTATGTGGTAGACAGCTGTATTTTCTTAAAGCACATGAGGAAATCGAGGAAAAGCCACCTCATGTATTCTTTATCCAGTCACAGTACTTATTGAAATTGAAAATGAGAGACACTTATGAGCACCTGCAGTGGAAAGCAAAAGATTGTAACACTCATAAAAATGAGCACAGGATCTGCTTTTAAGCACATAGTTACTACAATGTGATGTTAGGAATATTGGACACTCTTGGCATCCTCCCACTGAGACATAAAGCACTTAGTAATGGGCAACAAATACACCATTGTGCATTTTACACCATCTGAAACAGTTATAATTAACTCTTAGAGCTGGTGAAGATTGGAATCATCCTATTTAGGGCAAGTCAGTGGATCTGTGGCAGCTAAATATTGGTGATAACAGAGACACAAATCTTATCAGGTCTAGTTTTGGGTAAGGGAGTTAGTACTTTCTACTGAAAAGGCTAGCCATTTTCCAAGAGTGCTGTAATTGTTTTTGATTTGATGTCACAACAGGAAGTAAACTTTCTTTTTTTCATCTTCTGTATTTACAAGAAATAAACTTGAGTGTGGGAATAATGTTCTTATGGTTCTAGATAAGACAATAAATGGCTGTGTTTGAAAATTCGTTATGAATGAACAGAATTGGTTTATTGCAATCGCATGATTACACTGGGACAAGAGCCTATTGTACAAAGATAACCAAACTTAACCTACCTGAGCAATTCAGGATGGGCAATAAATGCTGGCCCTGCCAGCCATGTCTACATCCTGTGAATGAATAAAAAAGATATATATCTCCTATTAGAGAGTGTAGCATCCAATTGAAAATGAGAGGTTGGATTCAGTTTGTCACAATAAATGGCTACTATTCAGATTACATCTGTAATTATCTGGAAATGATAGCCTAGTGGTATTATCGCTAAACTTTCAAAAGTGATAGAATTTTAATTCAATAAAAAGGAAATCTGACTCTTGAAACTATTGCTGATTGTTGGGAAAAACCATCTTGTTCACTAATGTCCTTCAGAGAAGAAAATCTGCCATCCTCTCCTGGTCTGGCCTACATGTGACTCCAGACCCACAGCAATGGGGTTAACTCTCACATGGCCTAACAATCCAGTCAGTTCAAGGGCAGCGAGGGTATGGGCAATAAGCTCTAGCCAACCAGTGATCCCAGTTTCACACTGGTGAATTTTTAAAAATATGAGTTTGGATAACCATAAAAGGAGTAACGCAAAACAAGAAAAATCATGAGGGGTATAGATAGGGTTAATGGTAGGTGCCTTTTCTTTAGGATGGAGGATTTCAAGCTAGGAGGCATATATTTAAGGTGAGAAGAGAGAGATTTACACAAAGGCATGAGAGACAATTTCTTTTTTACACAGAAGGCAGCTCAGCTGTGGAATGCACTTCCTGAGGAACTGGTGGATGTGGGCATAATTAGAATGCTTAAAAACAATTTGAATAATTAAATGAATAGGAAGGGTTTGGAGGGATATAGGCCAGGAACAGGCAGGTGGGACTGGTTTAGTTTGGGATTATGTTTGGTATGGACTGGTTGGAACGAAGGGTCTGTTTCCATGTTGTATGACTGTATGATTTCATAACTTTTCCATAATTCTCAATCACTAATCATTCTGATTAGAACAGAATAGAATGCTATAGGCCCATATAACATTCCAGTAATAGTATTGAAGGTGGGTGTTCCAGAACTTGCCACTGCCCTAGCCAAGTTGTTCCAGACATTACAACATTGGCATCTACCCAACTTGTCGGGCCAAAGGGCCTGTTTCCATACTGCAGGGAATCTAATCTCATCTAATTTTAACAGCATCCAGGCCAAAGCAGCTTCCGTTTGATTTGTCCCATATTGTCATATCCTCATGGGGGTAGAGTGATGAAAATCAAGCCTTGCTATTCCAGGAGTTGACACAAAAGTTAACAATTTTAACATAAGTATACAAAAGTTTCCCAATTTTCCTGGTTCTCAATTCCAGGTTGATATAAAGCAGAACCAAGTTTCTGTATTTCACAAAAACTACTATTAAGTGATTAGACTGTAGCTGCAGGCAAACAATCTATATGCTGTCAGCACATGACATTGCTAATTGAAACCCTAACCGCCTAATGAACTCCCTCCTACACACTTGCAGACAAACGTACATAAAAACATGGAAAAAACAGAGGGGAGAAACCGGAAAGACAGGTTAGTAATCCTTGCTCCTCACCTCTTCTGTGTGGTTCTCACTGATACAAAAGGTTATTTTTGTCTTTTTTGAATGCTTCCATTGGTTTGCAGATGATGCATTGTAGCTGGTTCACTTGTAAAATTGTTGCTGTATCAAAGAAAAGTCAGTGTTTAATAAGTGCAAACGGAAAGATTAATTGATTTTCTTCATGTAGAAAGTGAGTTTTCAGTACCTTGACTGCAATAGGCCAGTATATCCTTCTTAAGGTGAGGTGCCCAGATCTGCTCACAGTATTCTAAGTGGGGTTTAACCAGAGTTCTGTATACCTTCAGCATAACCTCTACATCTTCATACTAGAGTCTTCTAGGAATAAATTCCATTAGCTTTCATGATTATTTTTGCGCCAGCTTGTGGCATTTTAAAGATCTATGTGCCTGAACCCTCCAAGTCTCTTTGGACCTCCACTGTGTTTAACTACATGCCATCTAGAAAATACCCCTGACCTATCCTTTCTCCATCCAAAATGGTTAACTTTATACTTGCTTACATTGACTCCCATCTGCCACCACTTTGCCCATTTATCTATCAGTATCTCTTTGTAATTTTATGCTATCATCTACACTATCTACAACACCATCTATTTTTTATGCCATCAGCACAATTGAATATATTATTTTTTTATGCCATTTTCCAAGTTGTTTGTAAATAAAGAAAATAATTGAGGCCCCAACACAGATCCTTGAGATACCACTGGTCACATCCTGCCAGTCTGAGACCTACCCATTCTTCCATGTCTGTTACCTGCCACTGAGCCAATTTCCCAGCCATGTCAATAATTCACCCTCAGTTCCTTTGATTTGTACCTTTGTCAACGATCTCTTACGTAGGACTTTCATAGATTTCACAGAATCCCTACAGTGTGGAAACAGGCCATTTGGCCCAACAAGTCCACATCAACCTTCTGAAGAGTAAACCACCCAGACCCTATTACCCTACATTTACCCCTGACTAATACATATCCCTGAACACTGTGGGCAGTTTAGCTTGGCCAGTACACCTAACCTGTACATCTTTGGATTGTGGGAGGAAACCTGAGCAGCTGGGGGAAGCCCATGCAGACATGGAGAGAATGTGCAAACTCCACACGGACAGTTGCCTGAGGCTGGAATTGAACCTGGGTCCCTGGTGCTGTGAGGCAGCAGTGTTAACCACTGAGCTACAATGCCATCCACTTATTAAATGTCTTCAGCATGTTCATACATGCAACATCCATAGACATTTTTCCGTCCACTATCTCAGTCACCTCTTCCACAAAATTCCATGAGATTCGTCCGGCATGAGCTACCTGTCATAAATCCATGTTGATTAACTGAAAACATGCAAGTTATGCAGCTAGCCCATCCTTCAATATAGCAATTATTATTACAGATTACAAAGATCATCAGCCATCATGACAGGCCCCGCTTAACTGCACCAGTAATAGTTTGCATGGAAAACAGTTGCCATTAACTATAACACTTTGACTTATAAATATGAAGCAAGCCATTATCCAACCCTGTAACCTCATACAATGCGAAATGAGAAGCCTCTTATGTGACAGCATGTTGGAAACCTTTTGAAAGTCCAATTGACAATGTCCAATGGCGACCTATATCTGCCAGCCTAACATAGCCGATTACATGTAAGAGATGACTTAGGTGTGACAGGAGCAATGGGCATGATGCTCATTGATGTGAAGCAGGTTAATACAACGTAGAATTCTGGGTGGATGGCAAAGAGATAAAATTGGGTAACATCAGCAAACATGTTGAAATTGATTCCATGCCCATGGATGATAAATAAGAAAAGACCAACCGTGAAGCCCCAAGACCTCGAGTCATGCAGGATGGAAACAGATCCTTCGGTCCAATTCATCCACACAACCAAACATCCTAATCTAATCTAGTCCCATTTGGCCCATATCCCTCTAAGCCCTTCCTATTTGTATACCCATCCAGATGCTTTTTAAATGTTGTAATTGTGTCAGCTTCCACCACTACCTCCAAACACACACCATCCTCTGCATAAAAAAGTTGCCCCTTAGGTCCCCTTTAAATCTTTCCCCCTCTCATCCTAAGCCTATGCCCTCTAGTTCTGAACTCCCCCACCCCAGGGAAAAGACCTTGCTTATTTATCCTCTCCATGCCCCTCATAATTTTTTATAATCCTCTATAAGGTCACCCCTCAGCCTCCAATGCTCCAGAGAAAACAACACTGACCTATTCAGTCGCTCCCTGTAGCTCAAATCTTCAAATCCTGGCAACTTTCTTGTAAATCCCTTCTGCATATTTGAGGTCATGAGAAAAGCACTTGAGCAAATACTACAATTAGGTCAGAATATGAAATAATGCACTAAGGGAGGTGGACTGTGTGGAGACAGAAAAATAATAAAATGGTTAATTGTGTTGAAAGCAGAAGGCAGGGCAGAATAAGGATAAACAGCAAACCATAATCACACAGGACACATCAAGTTGCTCAAGCCTTGGTGGGTCACAAGCTGATCAAAAGTTGGCAATGACAAAAGAGCTGAGTAGATTTGTGACAATTCACTTTGAAAGGAAGAGCAAGGCGATGTGTGCAAGGAGAGAGAATTGAGAGGTGTCCTTTACAACAAAAGAATGATAACAACAACTTTAAAAAATAGGAAAATGTCTGAAGGAAGGGAGAGGTTGGACAACAATTGTCAGTTTGCAGCCACGAAAGCAAAGTCAGTAAATAGCTGGTTTGGAAGGTGATCAAGAATACCACCTTCACTTCAAGGAAATAAGATTTAAGGGGGTTCAGAAAGAATATGGGAGGAGCTGCAGTTTTGGACAGGGAATGAAAGGAGATTACAATGAAATTAATGAATGACTGCAGGTTCAATATAAAAGAAAATCATGGAATGTTTTATAAATTTGTGACCGATGACCATGACATTTTCATGAAATCGTTTACATCATAATACCTATCAATCTAGAACAAATTCATATATCTTTAATGTTTTAATGACTCTGGAATGAGTGTATCTGAATCTGCAATGAATTCCTGTAAAAGGAAGTCTTTGAAATAATTCAAAGCTCTGCAATTCATGTTTGAGATCTGTCCCTGTTGTTCCAAAAATACCTTATGTATTTTTATTTCTGTAAGTATAGTGTGATCTTTCAGGTAACTGAAACAAACTGGGGTAAATATGATGCCTTTGAGAGTTTGCTTAGTTTAAACGGACTCCCTGGCTGCCATTATAAAAATATTTTACACAAATACTTTAATCGAAATAAAACTGCTGAGTACATCTTTGAGATCATGAAAGGTGCAATATTAAATGGATGGACTTTTTTCTGATTCCAAAACATTATGGACTGTGCAGCATTCAATTAAACTGAGCCAAAGTGGACAGTGTGTGCAACAGGAACAAAATACTGTAGGTTCTAAAATTCTGAGGAGAAAGTGAGGTCTGCAGATGCTGGAGATCAAAGTTGAAACTTTATTGCTGGAACAGCACAGCAGGTCAGGCAGCATCCAGGGAACAGGAGATTCGACGTTTCGGGCACAGGCCCTTCTTCAGGTTCTATTTCCAAAGTAGGAATTTGTATAATGTCACATGGATTGACTGCCTGCAGACTGTGTGCTTTTTGAGCAAAATAGAACGTATCTGCAAATCCAATTCTGCAAATGCAGCCATAGACTTATATGTGTGTGTATGTGGGCATCTGGAATTGGAAATGTTTAACAATTTCACTTTCAATTTCTACCCAGCCCAAACTCCTTCCTTCCCTTTCTTGACATCCCTATATTCATTTCTGGGGACAGGCTGGTCACCAATATCCATTACAAATCCACCATCTCTCACAGTTACCTGGACCATGAATCCTCACACCCTGCTTCCTGTAAAGTCTCTATTCCATTCTCCCGGTTTCTTAGCCTCCATCGCATTTGTTCCGATGATGCCAGCTACTACAAGGGGCCTCCAAAATGTCCACTGTGATGATACTATGGCTTTAAGAGGTGTATTTTGTCCTGGATTTTTTTTTGAAAAGAGAGGTTGAGACAGAGATACCAAGCCAATAAATTAACAAAAAAAAATCACTTTTGTGGAAAGGGCAAGCAAATGGGACAGACAGGAGAATTGGCATAAGTACCTTAGGCAAATTCAACTCTCCCGTTATAAAAGTTTAATGATTTTGTGGCTTCTGCTTGTGATGGGACATGAAACTACAGCCTTATTATGGGTTGCTTTTGTGGATGCAGAAGATCCCATGATGCTATTCAGAGCAGAGACTTCTGAAGTTCAGTCCAAAATTTCTTCCTCAAACAACACTATCAGAAATAGATTATCTGGTCATTCATGTCATTGTATAATTTTTTTTTTCAATAATTAATAATATTTACTTGACTAAGCAAGTCATGAGTTAAATTATATTCTATTTCTAGTTAGTTGTTAAACAGTTTCTGTAGGGAAGAAACCATATGGTGAGGTCAAAAGTAAGGTTTATAGTTTTATTGCTCAAGCTAATGCAAACACAGATTAACACAGATGAAGTATTCACAGCTTTTACCCAAATGTACAGTTATGTTTTAAAATGGTAACAGCCATATAGATGTGTGTGTGTCTTTGCATATAATTATATATAATATTCTGGTATTAAGTTCTACAGTAATTTTTTTCTAATTATATTGACATTCTTAAATGCATGATTTGGGATAATAGATGATATCTACGAGGTGACACTACATATTCTAAGCAGATGCATGAATTGTTCATTGGAATCCACATTATAGGAGGGATATGACTGCATTGGAGAGGATGCAGAAGAGATTTACTAGGATGTTACCCATGTTGGAGAGTTTTAGCTATGAAGAGAGATTGGACAGACTGGGGGCATTTTCCTTGGAGCAGAGGAGACTGAGGGAGATATGATTGAGATGTGTAAAATTATGAGGGGCATATATAGATCAGACAGAAAGGAATGGGGTAATAGACCCTTCGATCCAGCCAGTCCATGCTGACCATAATCCCAAAATAAACTAGTCTTACCTACCTGCTCCAGGACAATATCCCTCCAAATCTTTCCTATTCATGTATTTATTCAAATTGTTTTTAAACATTCTAATTATGCCCATATCAGCCGCTTCCTCAGGAAGTTCATTCCACATGCAAATCACCCTCTGTGTAAAAAAAATGCCACTTGTGTCTTTTTTTAAAATCTCTCTCCTCTCAGCTTAAAAATATACCCCCAGTTTTGAAATTCCTCATCCTCTGGTCAGTTCAGCAATGGACACAGTCCATAAAAAATTTTTTTAAAGTCTACTGATTGCATTATCTCCAACAATACTGTCTCATTTGCAGAGTGAGACCAGTATTTTCTGCTTTCTTTGCTTCAGAATTTTAGAGTTGAAACTTTATTGCTGGAACAGCACAGCAGGTCAGGCAGCATCCAGGGAACAGGAGATTCGACGTTTCGGGCACAGGCCCTTCTTCAGTCTGACTCAAGATTGGAATACAGACAGACTCTAGGAGAAAGCGAGGGCTGCAGATGCTGGAGATCAGAGTGAAAACGTGTGGTGCTGGAAAAGCGCAGCAGGTGAGGGAGCATCCGAGTAGAAGAAGAGTGGACGTTTTGAGGATAAGCTCCTATGCTTGAAACATCTACTCGCCTGCTGTAGATGTTTCAAGTTTTAAGTTATCTCGGGAATGTGACTTGAAAGAAGTTCTGGGATTTATACATTAATGAATCAAAGCCTGCAATCCATTCTAAAAGATGAAAGACTTAACAGCAATATAGATTTGTTCAATGTACATTTTATGAGTTTCATGATCTTGTACGATAAATTCTGTGTCTTATGATCCTGTCCCACTACCTACCTTACAAAGGAGGAGTGCTCCAGAAGCCAGCACCTCCAAATAAATTTGTTGGACTATAACCTTCCTAAATATTGCCAGAGTACCTGCGTCCACCACCTCCTCATGCAGCACATTCCATATTTCTGTCACTCTCTGAAATCTCCTCAAATCTCCTCTAAACTACTCACTTGTCACCTTAAACCTTTGCCCTCTGGTCTTAGACATATTTGCCATGGAAAAACAATTCTCATGATTTAGTCTGCCAATGTCCCTCATAATTTAGTGTTCTTCAATCAGGTCCACCTCAGCCTCCTCTGATCCAGAGAAAACAAACTCAGTCTATCCAGTCTGCCCTCACATCTGAGACTTTTTATCCCAGGCAACATCCTGGTGAATCTCATCTGTACCTTCTCCAGAGCAATCACCTCCTTCTAATAGTGTTATAATCAGAACGGCACACTGTATTCCATCTGTGGCCTAAATAATGTTTAATAAAGTTGAAACAAGACTTCCTTGCTCCTAAATTCTATGCTCTGGCTAATGAAGACAAGCATTCCTTAGACCTTCTTCATTACCCTGTCTACTTGTGCTGACACCTCCAGGGATATGTGGACTTACCTTGATATTGTCCCCAAAAGTCAAATAGTCAGCCAGCACTTCTTGTTTAGATGAGATGATCAATCAATTTGGTGAGGCAGATGACATCAATATATCCTTATGTAATCAAGAGCTTCAGACACATGAAGAAAAAAGGCTGCAGAAACTGAGCAACAGGTTGGTATTAAAAAGGAGTATTACCCAATTGGACATGATGGCCATTTTCTGACTGATTTGAAGCACACCAATGTCTTTCGACAGTAGTTAAAGCAATCACAAAGTTATCAATTACAGCAGTCACACTGCCAAAGACAGAATTGCTTGTTACCCTTAATCATGTGTTTTCAGTGTGAGTGTGTGTATTTTCTTACAGTGTGATTCTCCCATATAAATATTTCTAGCATCAAGGTTTTTCTGTGAGTTTTAAATTAAAAACGGTTACTTTTTATCCTACTCTGCCCCGGAAATTTAAAAATGTGACTTTTCTCTCACTCAAGTCGACTCACACAATGATTAAAAATACAAATTAAGTAAAAACAGTAAGACTTCAATGTTTGATTGTCTCAGTCTTTCATTTATAACAGGTCTTTAGTTTATCAGAGGAATTAGGCTTTCAGTTGACATAAAGGTCTTGTCAGCAAAAGTTTCCAAGTAAGCTGCAAGACGTATTGAAGGTGAATTTCTAAGCAGTTCACTGACACACTTTGAAGAGACCTTGTCCCACTGTCAAGGTATTGCCTTTTATCCATGCCGACCAGATATCCCAACCGAATCTAGTCCCATCTACCAGCACCCGGTCCATATCCCTCCAAACCCTTCCTATTCATATACCCATCCAAATGCCTCTTAAATGTTGCAATTGTACCAGCCTCCACCACTTCCTCTGGCAGCTCATTCCATACTCGTACCACCCTCTGTATGAAAAAGTTGCCCCTTAGGTCTCTTTTATATCTTTCCCTTCTCACCCTGAACCTATGCCCTCTAGTTCTGGACTACCCGACTCCAGAGAAAAGACTTTGCCTATCTACCCTATCCATGCCCCTCATGATTTTATAAACCTCTATAAAGTCACCCCTCATACTCTGACACTCCAGGGAAAATAGCCCCAGCCTGTTCAGCCTCTCCCCATAGCTTCAATCCTCCAACCCTGGCAACATCCTTGTAAATCTTTTCTGAACCCTTTCAAGTTTCACAACATGTTTCCGATAGGAAGGAGACCAGAATTGCATGCAATATTCCAACAGTGGCCTAACCAATGTCCTGTACAGCCGCAACATGACCTCCAAACTCCTGTACTCAATACTCTGACCAATAAAAGAAAGCATACAAAACACCTTCTTCAGTATCCTATCTATCTGCAACTCCACTTTCAAGGAGCTATGAACCTGCACTCCAAGGTCTCTTTGTTCAGCAACACTCCCCAGGACCTTACCATTAAGTGTATAAGTCCTGCTAAGATTTTCTTTCCCAAAAAGCAGCACCTCGCATTTATCTGAATTAAACTCCATCTGCCACTTTTCAGCCCATTGGCCCATTTTGTCAAGATCATGTTGTAATCTGAGGTAACCCTCTTCACTGTCCACTACACCTCCAATTTTGGTGTCATCTGCAAACTTACTAACTGTACCTCTTATTCTTGCATCCAAATAATTTATGTAAATGACAAGAAGTAGAGGACCCAGCACCGATCCTTGTGGCATTCCACTGGTCACAGGCCTCCAGTCTGAAAAATAATCCTCCACCACCACCTTCTGCCTTCTACCTTTGAGCCAGTTCTGTATCCAAATGGCTAGTTCTCCCTGTGATAGGAACTATGGAACTGTAATTGATTATTGTAAAAAGCCCATTTTGTTCACTAATGTTCTTAAGGGAAGGAAATCTGCCATTCTTTCCTGGACTGGTCTACAAGTGACTCCAGACTGCCAGTAACTGGTTGACCTCTTTCTGCTCACTGAGACTGCCTAGCAAGTCATAGGTTATAGTGCTTAGAGATTGGCAATAATCTCCCATGAACTAATTATGCTGGGCTGGGCTTTCAGATGTGGCCAACTGCATTAATATGGACACAGTTCTGCAGACAATTCAATGGAATATATTAATCTTTCATGCACATGTAACTGATTTTTACTGCTTAACAATAAATCTATTCCCAATTTGTGGGTGGCACGGTGGCTCAGTGGTTAGCACTGCAGCCTCACAGCACCAGGATCCCAGGTTTGATTCC
Source organism: Chiloscyllium plagiosum (assembly GCF_004010195.1). NCBI lineage: Eukaryota > Metazoa > Chordata > Chondrichthyes > Orectolobiformes > Hemiscylliidae > Chiloscyllium > Chiloscyllium plagiosum. Next base: position 10,928,811 of record NC_057737.1, on the reverse strand, counting down.
AGGCTTGGGTGACTGTCTGTGTGGAGTTTGCACATTCTCCCCGTGTCTGTGTGGGTTTCCTCCGGGTGCTCTGGTTTCCTCCCACAGTCCAAAAATGTGCAGGTCAGGTGAATTGGCCATGCTAAATTGCCCATAGTGTTAGGTGCATTAGTCAGAGGGAAATGGGTCTGAGTGGGCTACTCTTCGGAGGGTCGTTGTGGACTGGTTGGGCCGAATGTCCTGTTTCCACACTGGAGGGAATCTAAACATTTAACCAGTGTTTGTCTTTAAGAAAATATTTAAAATTGTGCCAGTCTGGTCCAATACTTGGCACCTTAAGCGATAGAATGTAACTAATTATTGTTGAATGTTTGTACGTATGGAATAAACTCTCGAGGAAACAGTTGTCTCGGATTCTCCCTCTGTATTTTAAATATAATGAATTTCTCAACTAGTTTGTGGTTACGTCTGCACTTGTTTTCCCACCACTATTACCAGCCAGACATGCCCAGAGGCTCTAATAATTGGAGGGATCACTCCCACTGGTCTCAGGTTGTGTCCTCCGACCATAATTTCCAGCTGATGTCCCTGCCTCTTATTTAAATTATAGAATAGAATTCCTACAGTGTGGAAGCAGGCCATTGGCCCGTCAGATACAGCCCTCTGAACAGCAACCCACCCCACCTTTGTAACCTTTCCCATCCCAGGATACCTGAGCAATTTAGCATTGCCAATCCACCTAACCTGCAAATCATTGGACTATGGGAGGAAACTGGAGGAAGCCCATACAGACACAGGGCGATAATGCAAACTCCATACAGACGTACACCTGAGGGTGGAATCAAACCCAGATCCTGATAGTGTGACACAGTGGTGTTAATTATTAAGCCACGGTGCCATCCACAATGAGGCCCTATTGTTTTGATTAGATCATGTCTCTAATCTAGCCAGGTTCTACCTACACTTGCTCCCCTCTCAATTAACATCAGAGTCTTTGCTTCCACTACACTCTTCCCACATCCAAAAGTGCAACTTTCAAACTTCCAGTGAAAACCAAATTACATCCGACAGTTCTTTGTGGGACACTTGTACCATGATTAATCTTTGAATAATATTCCTCAGGATTCATTAATATTAGAAAGATTTTATCGTAAGTTTGACAATTATAACTGAAGTGGTATCATTCAGGATGGTTTTAATAGCCTCACCTCATGAATTCCAAGCATTGATGCATTCTAACACATTTCTGGAAACAGATTAATTATTTCTGCTCAGCTAACAATTCATTTAGATGCAGGTCACCGAGCCGTGAAAAAATATTATCTGCTTCCTTGTCATGTGACAAAGAATTTTGGTTTCTTAATTGAACAACTACTGGTTAATAATGTCAAAAGAAACTGCCAGTTGACTTAAACTTAACTAACAATGAACTTGAGCATAACAGTTCCTTCACACTCAAAGTTTCATTCTTCATGGCAGTATATCAAATTCTCAAATGTGCTGTGCCTATATCAATAGAATACTTATGTTTGGTCATGCAGAATACATGGACAGCAATGGTTACAGAGAGCCAATTGTTAATAATTGCAATGCTGTAATTTTGCTGTCTCTACGGAAAAAAAAATCACAGACACGAATTAAGCAAGGGAGCAGCCCAGAAAAAAAACATGTCATTTCTTAGATGTCATGCTAACAATCCTATTCTCAGAGTAAATAACAAATGTGCTCTACTCGCAGCTCCAAAATGGCAGACAAGCTCCAGGTGGACAGAGGAGGCACCTCAGGATAACCTCAAAGCCTCACTGGTGAAGTGCGGCATTCCTACAGACATCTGGGAAATCCCTGGCCCAAGACTGACCAAAGTGGACGAGGAGCATCCGGGAAGGTATCGAGCACCTTGAGACTTGCCGTCGGGAAAAACAGCATAAGGAGCCTGCTGTCACACTAACGCCCCACCCACTCCCTTCCCATGACTACCATCTACCCCAAGTGTAACAGAGCCTGTGGTAGGCCCATTTGGTCTGTACAGCCGCCTACAGACTCACCCTGAGTGGAAGAGAGTCATCCTCTTCTGGAGGGACCCCCAATGATGATAAACAAATGCTTATGGGACCATAGAATATGCTAGAAATCCAGAGTTGGATAGGTTCCATGCTACTCCACTAAAAAGGAGTGAAATCTCTGAATTATTTTGGAAAAATCTGCAATTGTGCCATTTTTGAAGACCCTGTTAATGAGCTTCCATAGAAAAATACAACAGTTTTTGCACTGAGGCTAAATAAAATGATCAACAATGACCATGTTTAACCAGAATCATGATCTGGCTGCTATATTATCAGGTTTGGTATAAGAATTAATATAAGAAAGCTGGAGGTCTCAACAATCCTTCTGCAAAACCAGGAATCTGGAATATGTGAGCTTCAGATTTTCAAATGAACAATAGTTATCCCTGAAAGAGGATATGATTGATATATGGACTAAATCAAAATTCCTGCTTGAGCAACTTTGACTGAAAACAGATCTAATTATCACCAGTATTTTCTTGTTGTATACATTGTAATTGTATAACGCAGTACCGAATCCCCCATGCAAATGCACTCCTCAACCATTTCTATCTCATTTTTATTTTAGTCTCGACTCACTCTCACTTCTATCTTCCCTGGCCTTCTTTTGTCATATTTTTTACACTTCAACACATCAATTAAAATAGGTTTAGGAATGTGTCACTACAGTGTCAGAGTGTCAATCTCCATTAGATATAGCGAGTGATGCAGTCTGACCAGCTCCCCAATAATACAACCCTTCTTTAAACTTCTGTAGCCACTGAGGTGACAGATGGTAACACAGTTTGGCTACATGTGGAAATCTGTCCCCTTTGCTTCATTAAAAGGTCAGGTGCCCCCACCTAGGCAGAAGAGACACCCCTCCCTCTGACACCATTCCACTACAAATGGGAACTTTTATGCAAATTCCATTTCATTAGTTTGCATAATATTCCATCCCAAGATGAGGTAGAATGCATTGACCAGCTGCATCTGTCATTCACTCCATTTAGTCCAATTGGAAATTCCATTACAAAATCATTTATTTTTGGTGAGTCATCGCACACATCTGGAAAATCCACACCCCAACAAACTCCTAACAGAAACTGTCTCCTTTACATTTCATCCAATTGGTGAAAGAATAATTGGTGCATATGAATCATTGTTGTTGTAGATGGATAATATTTTCCTTTTGTTTCACTTTCACTTAGCTCCCCCTTTATAAAGGCAGAATCAACTTTTTTTTGTAGTCATCATGATTCCTGTCTTACCAATTGTTTCTCAGAAAAGAGTACACTGGGTGTATCCTGGACTGACTTAATAACACATAGCTTTATTTAAAATCTCCGCATCATATTCAGAACTGCACTGTGCATTTTCTCACCAAACTATCAGAGCCAGAGGAGCTTAACAGGTTTATTCTGTTGTCAGAAATCACTAGTATCTGTATCAATTTGTAATATTTAAATTGCATACAAAAATTCTGGCAAGCCAATAACTGCATGGGCCAAGACAAGTCCTGGCTTGAAATCACCACTGAAGTCTCGAGGTATTATACTTACACAATATAGCATCTAATATTTCAGCTTGGCTACAGTTTGACAGATACATGAGATTGTTATCATCACCATGAGATTAAAAACAAGTTGCATTGGCAGAACAATGCAGGAAAATCTGAGAGAGATTGGACTAAAATGGGGAAATCCTGGGAATTCAAATATTTCTGTCAGAAATAGAAAACAGCAACCTCTCATGGTTCTTGACCATTTCACAAAAAAGGCAATTGCCAAGTCTAACAAAAAATGAGGAGAGGTGACTAACTGCTTGTTCGATACAGTGCACTTTAAGGAAGGTCTTAAATACAGCGGAGAGTAATCTTTGAGAAAGATTCAGGTAATTATAGTCATACCTACTGAGGAAGCGAAACTGGAGTCAATGAAAGGAGAGCTCAGAACTGACACCGAGGAAGGATTTAGATTAGAATCCCTACAGTGTGGGAGAGGGCCATTCAGCCTAACCCTCTGAAGAGTATCCCACCCAGACCCAGACCCCTACCCTATCCCTGTAACCCTGTACAAGGCCAATCCACCTAACCTACACATCTTTGGACTACAGGAGGAAATCAGAGCACCCAGAGGAGTCCCATGCAGACAGAGGGAGAATGTGCAAACTCGCCCAAGGATGGAATCGAACCTGGGTTCCTGGCACTATGAGGTAGCAGTGCTGACCACCGAGCCACCATGCTGCCTCAAAGCATGAGACCAAGAATTCTAAATTAAAACCTTGGAAGCCAACGCAGTCAAACTCTGGCATTGTATCTAAATGCATCACCATTTAATTTTCAGATGTTGCAACTGTGCAGGACATTGGTTAGGCCATTTTTGGAATATTTTATGCAATTCTGGTCTCTTTCCCATCGGAAGAATATTGTGAAACTTGAAAGGGTCCAGAAAAGATTTACAAGGATGTTGCCAGGGCTGGAGGATTTGAGCTACAGGGAGAGGCTGAATAGGCTGGGGCTGTTTTCCTTGGAGTGTCGGAGGTTGAGGGATGACCTTATAGAGGTTTACAAAATTATGAGGGGCATGGATAAGATAAATAGACAAAGTCTTTTCCTTGGGGTGGGGGAGTCCAGAACCAGAGGGCATAGGTTTAGGGTGAGAGGGTAAAAATATAAAAGGGACCTAAGGGGCAACTTTTTCACACAGACAGTGGTACGTGTATGGAATGAGCTGCCAGAGGAAGTGGTGGAGGCTGGTACAACTGCAACATTTAAGAGGCATTTGGATGGGTATATGAATAGGAAGGGTTTGGAGGGATATGGGCCGGGTGCTGGTAGGTGGGACTAGATTGGGTTGGGATATCTGGTCGGCATGATTAGATTAGATTAGATTAGATTACTTACAGTGTGGAAACAGGCCCTTCGGCCCAACAAGTCCACACCACCCCTCCGAAGAGCAACCCACCCAGATCCATTCCCCTACATTTAGCCCTACACCTAATACTACAGATAATTTAGCATGGCCAATTCACCTAACCTGCACATGTTTTGGACTGTGGGAGGAAACCGGAGCACCCGAAGGAAACCCATGCAGACATAGGGAGAATGTGCAAATTCCACATAGACAGTTGCCTGAGGCAGGAATTGAACCCGGGTCTCTGGCGCTATGAGGCAGCAGTGCTAACCACTGGCATGGACAGGTTGGACCGAAGGGTCTGTTTCCATGCTGTACATCTCTATGACTCTATGATATATGGTTGGCATGGACGAGTTGGACTGAAGGGTTGGAATCCGTGCTGTACATCTCTATGGCTCTATGACTCTATGACAACAGAGTTGCTGTTGTTTTCCAGCATTTACTGTGTTAGTGCCATGTAAGGGAATTCTTATCAATGTTGAGGGAGCCTTGTGCACTGGCAGTGAAATATGAATGAGTGCTGCTTCTTATATCCAGGCTGTAAAGGATGTTAAAATCATGGACCAAATTTCTGAAATATAAACAGCTAGAAATCCTCTGCTGGTCAGGCAGAAACTGTGCAGAGAGCAACAAAGATAACATTTCAGGTAAATGTGATATGCATTTCCTGAAATTGCAGCTATCTCTTTGTAAAATGGGCAAATTGCCTTTATTGTATATAGATTACGCACTGACAAAGGAATGAATTACAGGAATTATTCATTTCATTGAGAAACTAAATTTGTTCAGTAAATCACAACAATGAAACTAAAACAGAGAATAACTAATCTTATGTAATCATCTTCCAAGTATTTGTATAATTACAGGAATTTTTTATTTTTAAATTTCTGTGTCAACTCATTTCTTTGAAACCTGTCATTTTCCAGTTTGCTACCAGGAATAAATATCTTATGTAAAAGGAAATGCTGCACACACAATTAAAGATTTGACACAGGACCTTTATGACATTGAATAGTTTTACATTAACTGATATGTGAGGAGAAGGAATTCCAGAGATCCAGGCTAATGCTCAGATGATATGTTTAAATCCCACCACATTAGTGTAATTTAAAAACAATTGATAAGATTTGAAATTGAAAGCTTGTCTCAGTGAAATTATCATCAGTTCTGGTAAAGACCCATCTGGTCTGCTAGTGGAGAATCCCTGCCATCCTCACCTACAGGTGGCTCCAGACATAGAGCCATATGGTTGACTCTTAACTGCCCTGTGAAAGTGCCTGGCAAGTCACTCAGTTCATTAATTTAACCCCTGATAAATGGAAGATGGTGCACTTTGGAGGAAGTAACAAGACAAGGGAGTACTCAATGAATGGCAGGACACGAGGAAACTCAAAGGGACCTTGGGATGCTTGTCTACAGGTTCCTGAAGGTGGGTGGGCAGGTTAAGAAGATCATTAAGAAGGATTACAGGACACTTCCCTTCATCATTGGTAGCATAGGTTATAAGAGCAGGGAGGTTACATTGGAGCTGTTCAAAACTGTGGTTAGGCCACAGCTGGAATACTATGTGCAATGCTGATCACCACACAATGCAAAGGATGTGATCATACTGTAGGGCTGAAGAGGAGATTCACCAGGGCATTGCCTGGGATGGAGCATTTCAGCAATGAAGAGAGGCTGGATAAGCTCAGGTTGTTTTCTTTGGAGCAGAGAAGGCTGCAGTGATATCTGATTGAGGCGGATAAGATTATGAGGAGCATGGATAAAAAACAACTGTTCTTGTAGTTGATGGGTCAAGAACAAGGGGGCATAGTCTTAAAGTGGAAGCGAAAGATTTAGAGGAGATTTGAGGGAAAATGTTTTTCATCCAGAAGGTGATATGAATTGGGAAAACCGCTGCCTGAGACAGTTTTTAACCTCACAACCATTTAAAAAGTACATGGATGGGGGGATCCAAGATGGCGACGATCTAGGAAGATTACGTTACAGTGCTCCGCACCACAGTGCAAGCAAGACAAAATTTTAACCTGCCCTACCCGGACCGCTGCGATATCCAGGGACTCTGGAAAGGCTGTGGAATCCCAGGAAACTGTTAAAAATCAACCTACCTCAGTTTTCACCGTCCAGGGATGCCGAAGAAGGGAGGAGGTGTGTCCGAGGCCAGGCTCACACCTCCTCCCTTCTTGAATGACATTTGAACTCGATTTTTTACCAGGCCCTAGTGAAGGAGCTCACGAAATCTTGCGAGATGTCGGGTAAGCAGATAGAGGAGAATCTGGCCCCAATCTCTATCTTGCTGCAGAATCATAAACAGCAGCTGGGAGACCTGAAAAAAAGGACAGATGAGGTAGAACACAGAGTCACAGTGGTGGAAGCTGATATCAGTTCCTGCAAGGATAGGATCCAAGCCCTGGAGACACAGGTCCGTACTTTGCATTACCAAGTTGACCTTGAGAACAGGGGCATGAGAAAAAATATTCGGATCATTGATCTGCCGGAGGGTAAGGAAGGTGAGCGGCCGACAGAATTTATTGAGGACTGGTTACCAAAATTCCTTAATTTGGAGGCTGGAATGAGAGGCTTGAAGGACGAGAGGGCTCACCAGGTCACAGCATAGAGATCAGGTCTGTATCAACTTTCTCATCCTATCTTCATGCGGTTTCATCATTATAGAGATAAGGAGAGAATCGTGGAAGCTTCCAGAATCCAGGGGAAAGTTCAGAAGGGCCTAGTGTATGAAGGCTCTAAGATCATATTCTTCCAGGACCTCTCAGCGGTGGTGATCCAGAAAAGAAAATCCTGTAATGGCATCAAGAGAAGACTAAGGAAACTTGGGATCCTCTCTGAGGTATTTGGTGTGCTTCGGATCACCTTAGATGGATCTGCACATCTCTTTAACACATCAAAGAAGGCAAGAGACTTTGTGGACAAATTAACTTAATCTGAACAATTTAGTATGTACAAATATTAGTGTTGTTTGGGTATGTCTGTGTTTTCTCTTTTAAAAAAAGAGGAAGTTCAGTCGGAGCTTTCTTTTCCTATCTTTTCCATTGGTAATAATCTGGTCTAAACTATGTTTTACTTAGTAAACAATGTGTGCTTTCAATTTCTAAGTTAAGTTATTCCAAAAGATGGATGGGGTACCTAACTTTTATTTTTCAAAATGTTTTTATTCACATTGCTATTATGATATATTTTCTTTCTTTTCTGCTTGTGTTTGTGGTGCGGCTCTAGCTAAGAGGAGGGAAAATGGTTCGGATGGCTAGATGCCTATTTACGGGCAGTTTATGCCTGGTTCAGGTATGTAAATGCCCTGGCTGCTGTATTGACAGCAGGATGGGAAGTTGGATTTTGGGATGTGTTAATGCACTTTATATGTTGTTTTGTTCTTTGGTTTTTGTTGTATACAGTCTTTGATAGCTTTGTAGGTTTTAGTTCATGTAGTTTTTATGTTCGATGGATCTTGTGATACCAAGGCTTGGCGATTTGTGGTTCGAGTTCCTCCTCTCTGAAATCCAAAGGTTACTGCAGAAGGTTATGGCTAATGACTTGATTAAATGGTGTACCTGGAACATCAAGGGGAGTCACTCACCAATTAAGAGGAAGAAGATACTTTCGAGTCTTAGAAAGGAGAAGGTAGATATTGCTTTGTTACAGGAGACACACTTGGATGATAGGGAGCATTTGAAACTACAGCAGAATGGCTTTGATTGAGTTTAATTTTCATTTTTTAATATCAGAAGTAGGGGAGTGGCTATATTGATTAGGAGGAATCTCCCATTTAAGTTACTAGAGTGTGTTAAAGACACACAAGGGACATTTGTAATTCTCAAAGCTCCGATAAATGGGGAAGAATATGGGGTTTTCAATGTTTACAGCCCTCTGGCCTATTCCCTCAAATTTCTGGTAGATGCATTCTGGAAACTGATCAGTTTCGAGCCCCGGCACATAATTATAGGGGGAGATTTTAATTATCTTATGGATCCCACGGTAGACAGGTTACCCAAAGGACCCCCGCTATCCTCTGTACAAACTAAACAATTAGTGGATCTGTGTGTGGAGTTAGGGTTGGCGGACAAATGGAGGCATCTCCACCCTACAGGTAGGGATTTTACATTTTTTTTCCAATCCACACAGATGTCACACCAGGATTGATTTTTTTCTGACCCCTGTGGCACCCTGGACCTGGTGGCATCTTGTACGATTGGGAATATTACTACCTCCAATCGCACTCCAGTGTACCTGTTGGTTAAGATTAAGGATGCAATAGTGGGCCCGAGGCACTGGCGAATGGATCCCTTTATCCTTAAGGATAATAAGCTTGTGGAGTACTTCTCTAGGGAATTTCGGGCGTTCCTAGACATTAACTCAGGCTTGATTAGTAGCCCGTCCATCTTTGGAAAACTGCCAAAGCATATGCCAGGGGGTTAGTTATTCCCTACCCTACCAGCAGGAAGAGGCAGAGGGTGAGCAGCAACAGCTCTTCGAAGCATGGTTGAAGGCAGCTGAGAAGGCTTAGTTTGACAGGTCCTCATTGACCAAGCTACAAAGGATCACAGTGCTGCGGTCTGCATTGAATTCCATGCTCATGCAGACAAAGAAGGAGCTTACTTTCACAAAGCAAAGGTTATACGAGCATGGTGACAAACCAGGCAAGTACCTAGCATATCTCACCAGGAAAAGAAGTGCCCCTCAAGCCATTTCGCTGATTAGGGAAGGGTCTGGGAATCTAACATGATTCCAAAGAGATTACTGTGGTATTCCAGAGATTTTACTCTGAATTACACCAATCTGAGAGTTGTGAGGAGGGACTGACCAAGATGGAGTCCTTTTCAAGGATCTGGAGCTCCCAGGTGTGATCCCCGAATGACAGTCTTTCTCAGTGCCCCGTTATCAGAGCAAGAGGTGCAGGAGGCTGTGAAACAGCTTTAGAGTGGAAAGCTGCCCCAGCCTGATGGACTTAACAGCAAATTCTATAAGGAATTTATAAGCATGTTGTCAGGCCCAATGCTCAACATGTTCAATGACTCATACAGTCATGATCGTCTCCCACCATCTCTGAGAGAGGCCAATATTTCACTTATTCTTAAAAAGGGGGAGGTCCAGAAGGACTGTGCTTTGTACAGGCCCATTTCACTCTTAAATGTGGACTTTAAAATTCTCTCTAAGACTCTTGCGTTAAGACAGGAAACTGCGTTACCTTCTATTGTTAAAAAGGACCAGGTGGCTTCATAAAGGACTGCAGATCCTTCAATAATGTTAGGAGACTGTTTAATGTAAGCCAAATAGTCAATACAGGGATTGGTGATTTCCCTAGATGCACCGAGTTGACTGGCCGTATCTTTTTTATACTCTTTTTTATACTCTGGAGCGGTTTGGCTTGGGCGAAGTCTTTATAAGATGGGTAAAGGTTCTCTACAGTGACCCTCTTGCTGCAGTCATCACCAATGGGGTACAATCAAGCTATTTTAGCATTTTTAGGGGCAGCCAACAGGGTGTTCCCTTTCAGCATTGCTTTTTACATTGGTGATTGAACCATTGGCGGAGGCCTTTCTTAGGGATCCCTATATATCAGCTTCAGAAGTGGGGTCAAAATTACATAAGATTTCATTGTACGCAGATGATGTCATCATTTTTTTGTCAAATCCAGCAGTTTCACTGGTCTTACAAACATACTAGGTCTTGAAGGTGAATCTCGCTTCCCATTTAAGTGGTGACAGGGGGGTTTGTGTATTTGGGCATATTCATCACTCCATTTCTTGAGCAGTTGTTTAAAGCTAATTTTGTTCAATTCTTCGACAAAATCAAACAAGGCCTTCAAAGATGTCAGGCGCTTCCGGTCTCATGGTTAGGTCGGATAGTGCTTATTAAGATGAATGTTCTGCCCCATTTGTTGTACACTATATGGATGCTCCCCCTGATTTTCGATAAGCAAACATTCAGGAGACTGAACGGCTGGTTCAGCTCTTCTATTTGGCATCATAAGCGGTTCCTTATTAAATTAGCTTCACGGATTGGGGGGAGTGGATCTCCTGGATATTAAAAACTATCAACTAAGCTCGCTTTTATTTTATGTGAGTGATTGGGCTTGTGGGGACCCTCTTTAAATATGGTTAGATATCGAAACCTCCCAGACAAGGTTTCCCCTTACTAGCTTGCTGTTTTTTGACAAAATGAGGGCAGTTAAGGAATATTGCCATAACCCAATAGTTATCAATACTGTTAAAGCATGGAGGGCGATTCGGCAGATGGAAGGCAATATTGGCAAAACATCTTCTCTTACATCTATAGTGGGTATGCTGGGTTTTCAACCAGGATGATGAATTCAGGATTCAAACATTGGGCAGCCAGGGGTGTGTCATGAATGGGCGATTTATTTGAAGGTGACACATTGATGTCTTTTCATCAGTTAGCACGGAAATACAAGCTATCTAACAGGGACCTCTTTCGTTTTTTCAAGTTAGGGATTTTATTCAAAAAAAGACTACACTTTTGACTGATCTCTACAAATCCGACATAGAGAGGAGGGTACTCAGTGCTAAGAGTATACTTTCTGTCAGCACTTTATATCATCAATTGGAAGACGACCCCTCAAGATGAGTTTGATCGACTCTGCAGTGTATGGGAGAGAGAGAGTAGGCATTGAGGTCTTCTCAGAGGCAAGGGAAGATATTTGGGAAAATGCAAGAAACATATCAATTTGCAGTAGGACCCATGCTTTACAGTTGAAGATTCTCCACAGCGTCCACTTAACTCCAGATCGTTTGTCAAAATTTAAACTAGGGGTATCTTCAACATGTCCCAAGGCATTGTTACCCATTGTCTCTGGTCCTGTGGTAGGCTTCAAACATACTGGAGTGCTGTGGCGGGTGCAATGGAGGGGATTTTGGGTGTAAGAGTGGGGAAGGATCCAATCTGTCTTCTTCTTGGCCTGCCTAGTGTGTTCCCTGTAGGTGCGCATCAGAAAAATGATTCAATATACTCACTTTCTGTGCAAGAAAGAATATCTTGTTAGGTTGGGTGTCTGAAAATCCCCTGGGCCTGTTGAGTTGGCGTAAGATTGTTATGGAGCATATCCCTTTAGATTTTCTGACAAGTATGGTACACCACAAGACTGAGAATTTCTATAAGACATAGCAGCCCTTTTTGGAATACCTGGACACAGATTTGTTTGCCACACTAATAAGGGCTTTTATATAGCTATAACAATTGTGTTTTACAAGTGCAATATCCAGAGAGGGGAAACTGCGAACATATGAATATGTGAAATGTAGTGCTCTCGATATTCAAGAGTGAGTGTTTTGTTTGGCTGAGCTGAGTTATTATTATTTATTAGCTTGTTGCTGGTTATTATTTATTTAGTTAAATAGTTAGAGTTTTTTCATATATATATTTTTCTATACATATTTATACATTTGTACATGAGAGCGGTTTGGGCTTTTAACATTTTTTGTGTTCTTTCTTGTATTGTTTTGAATTGTATTGTTTTGTATTTGTTGTAATATTAAAAAATCTATTTTTCAATAAAAATATATTTTAAAATGTGGATGAATGCTTGAAGTGTCATAACATTCAAAGCTATGGGCCTAGAACTGGAAAGTCAGACTCGTGTAAGGAGTAGTGCAGTTTCTGGCAGTACAGATTTGATGGGCTGAAAAGCCTCTTCTGTACTGTATGATTCTATAAAACTGAAACCTTTCCACATTACTTCAGAGGCCAGAACTAATACTCTACAGAATCTGAATTCAAATTCCATCACAATTAAGTATTTGAAAACACTTTATAAGAAAAAATATCTGGAAATAAAATGTTGAAACAAAATGCCCACAAATGTTCTTTCTTGAAAAGAACTTACTGTCTTTATCCAAAATGACCAGTATGTGATGTCAGTCATGTACCAATGTGGGTTGACTCTTAAATTCCTTTCTGAATTGATCCTGACAAGCAACCAACAACTGTAATGAGCTCTTCATGAGATGCAGCTGTTGAAGATCATGGATCACTACCACAGGCCAGTGAAATCTACACTAAAAAAGTATAAACACAAAACCAGGAAGCTGAAGTGGCCATTGGAATCTTCGCCAATATTTCTGTTTCCAAGCAACAGATTGCAGTGTGTTCCCGATCCTTAAGGAGCTGGATTACATTTAAAAAGAGATTTGAGTTCCTAGTGACCAGTTCAAAAGATCAACAAGATGACACATTTTAATATTTTTACTGCAACAAATACAGTAGAATCAATATTGACTACACATTACCTAGTAGACAACTGGCTTGAGTTATAGAAAAATTACTCACCCCACCCTCAACTCATTAATATGATCAAAAATGCCAGGCCAGACATAAATATATCACACCGTACTCTCCAATGCGTAATGTTTAGAGGAAACAGGTCAAATTTACTCCCAAGTTCCAATAAGCTCACTTCTGCCTGTTTCACTGAGTTGTAACAACATTCCCCTCCATCAACATTCCCCTCCATCTTCTGAGAATCCCAAAATGATTTCCAGCAGCAATGTCCATCCTGACAATTTTCTTCCCAACAGTGTGAGGACAAATCCTCAAGCATGCTTCAATCTCCATATATCCCGTTTTCACAATCAGGGAATGACCTCCAGCCAGTATTCTACCACTAGTTATCAGAAAACAACATTGTTCCTCCATTGTCAATATTTTCTAATCAACCCTGTTCGGGGATGTTATTAAGCATCTCTGGAGCAGATGGAACTTGAATCTGGGCCTCCTAGCCCAAAGATAAGAACACTATCACCGTGCCACAAGAGCTCTCTGTTTCTTCATTGTGCGCAGCAACTATTGTCCCCCTCTAGATCTCCGGTGTCATCAATTGGCACCTTGTTTTCAATAGGATTTTACTATGGCCCTGTTTCCATGGCAATGAAATTGCTTGAGTTTATCACCAGGTGGGACTAGTGAAAGGTCACATGTCCCTCTCAATACCTCCATTTTAATGAAAAACTATTTTAGTCAACCTGTTCAAACATGTCACAACACACCACCAACAGACCTTCTAGCCGAAAAGTAGGGAGACCACCACTGCACCACAAATACACTATGCAACTCTATTTTACCTTGATTTAAAAACACAGTTTAAAACATAACCATCTTGAAAAAACCTCAAGCTCCATAACAATGTAGAAATAGACTTATTCACTGATCCTTTTCACTGCTCTTTAAAATTTGTTTTTTCTTCAAGTAATGGATATTATTGCTGCTATCAGTCACTATTTTGTGAATGCTGTCTAAATTCACATGCAAAGAGTAAATTCACTAGAAAAAATGTTGAGAAAAGATCCTTCTCATATTTTGATAATATGTCTACAATACGCAATTCAAAAAACATTGCAACTTGCATTTTGTTCCTCGAGTGAATTGTTTTTAATTGCCCCACTGCATTTATTTGCTGTGAATCTAGAGGTGCCTTGCTGCAGACATTTTCCATGATAACTCTGAATGTTTTTAAACATTTTTGGCAGTTCCCAAAGGTAAGAAGTAATCAGTACTCTGCACACTCAGATGCTGTGTAGACCCGCTGGCAGGAGTAACCATTGACATCTTTAACTCCCCTGAAGTCCCCACCTGGTTCAAGAAGACCAACCATTCATCCCAGTGCCAAAGAAAAATCATGACCGTGCCTCAATGACTACCACCTGGTAGCTCTGACCTCCATAACTATAAAGTGCTTCGAGAGGTTAGTCATGGCTCACCACAACTCCAGCCTATCAAATTGATTATTTGTGATTCGCCTACCATTGCAATAGGTCCACAGCAGACATCATCTCCCTGGCCCTACACTCATCCCTGGAGCATCTATATAGCAAGGATACCTATGTCAGGCTACTACGTACTGACTACAGTTCCACCTTCAACACCATAATTCCAAATAAACTCATCTCTAAACTCTGAGATCTCAGTCTCGGCTGCCCCCTCTGTACCTGGATCCTCGATTTCCTGACCCATTGACCACAATCAGTAAGAATAGGCAACACCACCTCCTCCACCATAACCCTTCACACTGGTGCCCACAAGGCTATGTACTCAGCCCCCTACTATACTCTTTATACACTCATGACTGTGTTGCCAAATTCATCCCCAACTCCATTTTCAAGTTTGCTGACACCCCCATTGTCAGTCAGATCTCCAACAACAAGACAGAATACAGCAAAGAGATTGAGTATTTAGCAGCATGGTGTGAAGACAACAATCTCTCCATCAAAATGAAGGAGCTGGCCACTGACTTCAGGAAGTGGTGTGGAGGCCTTGCCCCTGTCTGCATTAATGGGGCTGAGGTGGAGATGGTCGAGAATGTCAAGTTACCGGGAGTTACGATCACCAACAATCTGTCCCAGTCCACCCATGTCGATGCAATGGTCTACTTCAGCATCTCTACTTCCTCAGGAGGCTAAGAAAATTCAGCACATCCTCAAGGACTCTTATCATTTTTTATAGATGCACCATAGAAAGCATCCTATCTGGATGCATCACAGGGCGGCTTGGTAACTGCTCTTTCCAAGACCACAAGAAGCTACAGAGAGTCGTGAACACAGCGCAGTCCATCACATAAGCCAGTCTTCCATCACATTAACTCCATCTACACTTTCCACAGCCTTGGGAAAGCAGCCAACAGAATTAAAGACACCTCCCACCCTGGTTATACTCTCTTCCACCTCCTTATGTCAGGCAGAAGATATGAAAATTTGTATACACACACGAATAATTTCAAGAATAGTTTCTTCCCTGCTGTTATTAGTCTTCCAAATGGACCTCTCAAATTTGAAAATTAATGTTGATCTCCCTTCTTGTGCACCTTCTCTGCAGCTGTAACACTGTATTCTTCTCTCTGTTCTATTTCCCTTATGCACTTTGTATGGTATGACCAGCCTGTACTGCACATAAAGCAGAATATTTCACTGCACCTAGGCACATGCCACAATAATAAATTAAATCAATTCAAATCAGTGGGAAATATTTGATTTTCTTTCTTTCATGCAGGTGACAGAGATTTGCATGCGGCGCAAAATGTGATGGGCAATTCAAACCCTTTGATAAGTAGAATTTCAGATGCTTTGATTTAAACATACAAAGCACTTTAAGAGTATTTGCAAATAAGTAATAATCATCATATTTATTGTGATAATTAATAGCCACACAACAATATTAGGTATATTTCATGATCTGTTATGTTCTGTACAATCTGTACACTGTTTTTGATAAACTCTTTCACAGACCACAGAGTAAGTAGCAGAGCGTCCTTACCCATCATGAGACATCCTTTAAGATGAATGAACATCTGTCTCATCAGGGAGGGACCTGTTATCCATTCAGAAAGATTTATAAGAAATTAGTTAAAGTTTGTAGATCTTTTTTGGGGCCGACAACTCCACTTCAGTAGTTGGTATGCTTACTCCCATTTTATGAATCCTTGATCAATTTCAGCAAATGAAATTAGTTATGTCAAGGTTCAAGTCTAAGGTCTCAATATTGTGATTCTTTAAACTTCAATAACTTCATGGATTGAAAGAATCAGCAATAACTCTCTCCAGAATTAAACAGTTTCCTGAGATGAAAGGGACATGGAGAAGTTGTTATAAAGGAATTAAAAGTAATATGCTCATTAACCAACCCTGGGAAGAAGGAGTCAAAGCAACACAAACAAGCTGTTTCCTGGGACAGAGGAGATAACTTAGTTTGATTACCTGCTGCCTGATGATTGATGTACAATTAAGATGGCCTGCAGAAGGAATGTCCTGAGGTAAAGGAGTAAATTGCAGGAGAGGCTGTTTCAAGGAGACAGTTAAGGTCAAATGTAATAAAAAACAGTGGAGCTACTTCTGATAAGAAGGCAAGCTACAGACTCGAGGTTGTCCAGAAATATAATCAGTGTTGGGGATGAAAATAATCTAAAGATTCATCAATAATTTCACACCACAAACTTGAAAGAGAGAAAATTGTATAAGAATTCTATACCAGAACAATTCAGCAGCAGAACTTCAAAGAACAACATTGCATAACAATCAAGTCCTGGCACTGGTATTCATAGAGTCATAGAGAAGTACAGCATGGAAACAGATCCAGTCCATGCCAACCAGATATCCTAACCTAATCTAGTCCCATTTGCCAGCACCCGGCCCATATCCCTCTAAACCCTTCCAATTCATATATCCACCCAGATGCCTTTTAAATGCTATAATTGTACCAGCCTCCATCACTTCCTCTAGCAGCTCATTCCATACACACACCATCATTTGCATGAAAAAGTTGCCCCTTAAGTCCATTTTAAATCTTTCTACACTCATCTTATACCTATACCGTATAGTTTTGAGCTCCACCACCCCAGGGAAAAGCCTATCCATACCCGCCCCTTATGTTTTTATAAACTTTTGTAAGGTCACCCCTCAACCTCCAACACTTCAGAGAAAATAGCCCCAGCCTACTCAGCCTCTCATTATAGCTCAAACCCGCCAACTCTGGCAACATCCTTGTAAATCTTTTCTGAACTCTTTCAGGTTTCACAATATCCTTCCTAAAGCAGGGAGATCAGAATTGAACACAGTATTCCAAAGGTAGCCAACCAATGTTCTGTACAGCCCCAACATGACCTCCCAACTCCTACATTTAATGCACTGACCAATAAACACAAGCATAACAAATGCCTACTCCACTATCCCATCGACCTGCGACTCCAATTTCAAAGAACCTGCACTCGAAGGACTGTTCAGCAACACTCCCCAGGACCTTACCTTTGCCTTTCCAAAATGCAGCACCTCACATTTATCTAAATTAAACTTCATCCGCCATTTCTCAGCCCATTGGCCCATCTGATCAAAATCCCATTGAACTCTGAGGCAACCTTCTTTGTTGTCCACTACACCTCCAATTTTGGTGTCATCTGCAAACTTACTAATCAAATTCCCTGTGTTCACATCCAAATCATGTATATAAATGATGAAAGTAGTGGACCCAGCACTGATCCTTGTGGCACTCCACTGGTCAAAGGCCTCTAGTCTGAAAAGTAACCCTCCACCACCATCCCCAGTCTTTTCACTTTGTGTCAGTTCTGTATCTAAATGGCTAGATCTCCCTGTATTCTGTATAATCTAACCATGCTAACCAGTCTACCATGAGGAACCTTGTCAAACATCTTACTGAAGTCCATATAGATCATGCCCATATAGAACATGTCCATTGCTCTGCCTTCATCAATCTTCTTCGTTACTTCTCCAAAAAACTCAATCAAGTTAGTGAGACATGATTTCCCACACACAAAGCCATGTTGACTATCCCTAGTCACTTCGCTAAATTCTACCGTTAATCAGATAATTGAGTTGTGATGTTTAACTTGCTTCCTTGAGGGGTGTTGTTTCAGTTATTATGTGCAATAAAGTTTAAATCATTGTTCCAGCGTTTGATTGTCTGTGAACTTTCTTAATACGTAGCCAAATTAAAGGTAGCTTGTGTGATTTACCCGCAACAATATGTTGTGTCCCTTATAAACAAAGGGACACAACCCCTCTGTCTCTAACCCCTCCAGAGCCCAAAAACAATAGTGACCTTATTCATTCAAAAACTCTATCAACCCATGAGACCCTATGGTAAAAGGCAGAACCTCCCATATTTTGTCACTCCATTCTAATGTTTTGTTCTTCTCCCCAACTCCTGAGTGACAGGGAGTGTATGCAGGAAGGTCCTGAATTATTACTGCGAGCTTTTATTACCTATAATAAATAAAGATAGTTCACAGCAGTTTGTCTCAAATTAGCATACAAATGCTTTTTACTTGAACTTAATTCATGACAGAAATATGCTTCAAAGTGCATTTGAAAAGATGAAATGCCTGGCAGAACAACTTGCTACTATAGTACTATATAGAACGTCAAATTGTTTACCTATTGGTAAAGCTTGGCTTGCTAAATGAGAAACAATGCAACAAAACAATGATCACTGACAAGGCATAATTTCATAGCAGCATAACATTTGTCACAATGAAGTTCTGATTGTTATATTAGTTTCCTATCTAAGACGTTGGTTGATACTGGGGTGGACAAAGTCAACAGTCACATGACAAAAAACACACCATTTGTAGTCACGGTCAGTCAAAGTGGCATCTTATAAATTCACCAGCATAAAACCAATCCCATTGTTTATTAAGAATTTCAAACTGACAGGCATTTGTAATTTCTGTCTTTATATCATATATTATTGTCTGAACAACTATCATTTTACATTGTTTTCTTCTTCCTCTATGGTTTTTACATTTTTAAAAATGTCTCTAATTACGGATAAGGCGTCACATGATAATTTAATCCTCAGCCAAACACCACATCAGTCTCTATTGTACAAATTCAGAAGTTGCACCTCACCAGGTTACATTCCAACAGGTTAGTCTGAAATCACATGCTTTCGGAGCACTGCTCCTTCGTCGGGTGCAGTGAGAGAGACACAGAAACACAGACACAGAGTTTATAGGCAGAGAGATCAAAATATCATATAACTAGTGTGACTGAAGTGTCAGATAATGTGTCTCGGAGGAGACCAAGAGGTTTAGGCAGTGTGTAAAGTGTTTAGAAAGTCAATGTCAGTGCTGTGCTGTCATGACAATCAGGCAGACCAATAGGAATACACTGTATACAAAAGGTGACATCTCAGGTCAGACACTGAATTGTAGGTGTGAGGCTTTGTTCAGAATCTGTCTCAAGAGTTTTAACCTGGAATCAGGCTGGTTTTATTCCAAAAGCTGGAATTTATAAGATGCCACTTTGACTGACCGTGACTACAAATGGTGTGTTTTTTGTCATGTGACTGTTGACTTTGTCCACCCCAGTCCAACACCGGCACCTTCATATCTATGGCACAGATCTTTTCTAATCATCGTGTTCAGAGATGTTACTACACTCCTTCTGGAGCAGGTGGAACTTGAATCCAGGCGTCCTGGCCTCACTACTACCAGCAGCATCCTGAGATGATGGCTATTGTCCCCTTTCAATGCAGGGACAATGAGGCCAATCAAACAGACCTAATTACCATCCAAAGCCCATTGCATAAGTGCAAATGATAAGCATTTTGAACCAGGCTTAGCTGAAAGCCCATGTCAAGAACTAACCTGCTACCACATGCTGTCTAGATTCAGACCTAAAGAGAAGCCTCTTGGCAGTGGACAGCTATAATTGTTGAAACCGTACCTTAGCATAGAGGGCTCTTGTGTTCTTGGCAGTGTCCTTACCATTGGGTCAGGCTGGCCGAAGCTCAAGTACCATCTGCTCTAGAGGTGTATCGTAACAGATTGGTTAGAAAATATCTATGTTCATGTGGATTTGTAGCCTGGAGGGATGGAAATGTGGAGAAGATTGTGTTTGACACATTTTCATGTGGAGAATCAAACGGATGTCTTAAATCACTAGAAATAGGTTTAAATGCTGAATGGAGGGAGAAAATGGATAATACAATACTACAGCAATCTGAAGGACAGCAAAATTGGCACTGCACTAGTAGTTCAGAGGCCCACCTTTTGCTCTGGGGACGCTGATTCAAATCCCACTATGGTAGTTGGAGAAATTCAAATTTAATGGATAATTCTGGAATTTACAGGCAGTGTCCATAATGGTGACTGTGAAACTATCAATTGTTGTGAAAATACATGTTGTTAGCCAGAGATTTATAGGTGCAGAAGTCTGCCATCGTTACCCTGCTTGGCCATTCCAGACCCTACAACAACGTGGTCCTCCCTTAACAGCCCTGTGAAATGGCCATGAAAGTCACACAATTCAGTGGTAATTATGGATGTCAAATGCTGGCCCTTGTCTCCAACACCCACATGCCATAAAAAAAAAAGAAAAGCCTTGAAAAGCCCATCCTAATGAATGAAAGAAAGTGAGGACTGCAGATGCTGGAGATCAGAATTCAAAAGTGTGGCACTGGAAAAGCACAGCAGATCAGGCAGCATCCAAGGAGCAGGAGAGTCGACATTTCATGTATAATGAAAGGTTTATGCCTGAACTGTCGAACCTCCTGCTACTTGGATGCTGCCTGACCTACTGTGCTTTTCCAACGCAGCACCTTTGAACTCACCATAACAAATGGCCCCCCAAACAAAATATAATAAGCATCCCCTTTTGTTCAGGTTTCATAAGCAGTAAATTTAAAGTTTACTCGAACTTAATGTTTAATGTTTACTAGAACTTTGTTACACACCTACTTAAAAGCTGTGTCATGACATTTTTTTCTGTTTTAAAGGCACCATGTCAATCTAAAGTTGCACAATGAAAGAAAGGCCTTGAGGTACCATTCATTCCTGGTATTTCTATGACACCAATTCAGTTTCTAATAACCCAATTGACTGACCAATAAATTGGAAAGGTAGTCTTAAGAAGTTGTTTAGGGCTCTTGTGGCACAACAGTAATGTCTCTACCTCAGAGCTAGGGGGGCCTGGGTCCAAGTCCCAACTTGTTCCAGATGTGGTGCCATAACATCCCTAATGCAGGCTGATTAAAAAGTCCTGGAAAAGATGTAGACATTGTTTGAGGCTCATGATCACTGGCTCATCGAATCTCTGTGGAGTTGCCATCATAAATAAGTACAGGAGCTGGCCATTCAGCCCTTGAGCCTGCCTCACCACTCAGTAAGATGGTGGCTGATCCAACATTCCTCACATCCACTTTCCCGCCCTTTCCCCAAAAACTTTGAATTCCCTAATAGATCAAAGTTAAAAATCACAAACCATCAGGTTATAGTCCAACAGGTTTATTTGGCAGCACTAGCTTTTGGAGCGCTGCTCCTTTATCACAACCAGTCCAACACCAGCACCTCCAAATCATAATTACCATCGACACCCTAATAGATCAAGAATCCATCTATCTTGGCATTAAATATGCACAAGTTAATCTATGAATTTGTAGATATTGACTAATAGAATTGGCAACTGCAATGGCAGGTTAGATTCACAGTTACGCTAGAGACAGATTCAAACAGGTTAGGATTAGAGGTGGGATTTAATGAGTATGAGAATGTCTCTGAGGTAAGCTCTGATGTAGTTATGACTTCAGTGGTCAAGTGATAGGAATCTGCTAGAAGGTTGGAACTCAGGGTGTGGTGTTCAGTAGCCTTACCACCTTGGCAGAGAAAGTGAGGACTGCAGATACTGGAGATCAGAGTCATAAAGTGTGGCGCTGGAAAAGTACAGCAGGTCAGGCAGCAACTGAGGAGCAGGAGAGTTGATGTTTCGAGCATAAGCTCTTCATTAGGAGTGGGCCTTATCACCATGTACACATTGAAAGAAACCTACAGGTTATACCTCAGCTGGTATAGAGAACAGAAAACCCTGGATGCACCAGTTGCTAGCAATGGCTTAGTAAAACACGGAACTTGTAAACTTGAAGAGTGTAGGATCTTGGTCTAGTGAAGTGAAGAAGAGCTTTGAGAACAGATACTGGAAGGTCCTTTCTCCTAGAAAGCATTGCACATGCCTCAGACTGACCATGAGAAGATTGTAAGACCCTTAAAATATTTGTGTCCCCACCCCAAAATTAATCTAACACACATCAAATTTTGTGGCGTGCTCAGAAAGATGAGGGCAATCTCATTTGTGCCATTTGGCATACCCCAGCTGGATTCTTCAATTCTCTGTTGAAAGATGGGACTCTTGACCCCTCCCCCTATCCCAAGAGCTTGCCAGGCAATCAGGAGGCCAGGAGCTTTGCAGTCACAGCAGGCTTAGGACTGCAGCTGTCAAAGATGGACGCCAAGTTCCCAACAAGGTCAGGGGTCACTGCTGTCAATGAGGGATAGGAGAGGTTTGTTGAGGGAAGATATCTGATGACGTTTCTTGTTCACCTCACCACATGGCCCATGGAGAGGCTGCCAGGGCTTATTGGGGACCAGACCAGCCGTTTTCTTCCCTAAAGAACATTAGTGAACCAGTTGGCGTTTACCACAACAATCAGTAATAGTTTCACTGTCAACAAGTAACACTCAATTCCTATTCTATTCTGTTCATCATTGTGGGCGGCACGGTGGCACAGTGGTTAGCACTGCTGCCTCACAGTGCCAGAGACCCGGGTTCAGTTCCCGCCTCAGGCGACTGACTGTGTGGAGTTTGCACATTCTCCCCGTGTTGCGTGGGTTTCCTCCGGGTGCTCCGGTTTCCTCCCTCAGTCCAAAGATGTGCAGGTTAGGTGAATTGGCCATGCTAAATTGCCCGTAGTGTTAGGTAAGGGGTAAATGTAGGGGTATGGGTGGGTTACGCTTCGGCGGGTCGGTGTGGACTTGTCGGGCTGAAGGGCCTGTTTCCACACTGTAAGTAATCTAATCTAATTTGACTCTTAAATTTGACCATCTGCCATGGCAGGATTTGAACTTGGGAGCGCAAGATATAACCTGAGTTTCTTGATAATAGTCCAGCAGTAATTTCACTCAGCCATTCATTCTCCTGTTGTGTCATTTTTAGTGAAACAAGTCATCTTTGTAATGGCTGCTTCCCCACTTACCCTCCAAACCCATGACAAATCCTTCAGCTAATCTTAGAATGTTAAACAATTCCAATGATTGGTTCTGCATTACCACAGAAGGTTACATCATCTGGTAGAAATCAGAATGAAAATAACACACTCTTCTCGAAATGACTAATTTCCAGAATTAGGAAACATACGATGTAAGTGTTTCTTGAAGGTAAACAGTCGGCAAACTGAATACAAACCAACTTGCTCTTTCCTCACACAGTACTTCCCCATGGGTGACTAATTGTGTCAATCAATTTGACGCACCTACACCTACCTGAGGTCAGTGTCATGAGTGGTAGTCTGCTGCAGTGATACAAAGATCTTGTAGAACATTTGGAGAGCTAGTGCAAGCATGATGGGCTGCATGGCCTCCTTCTGCACTGTAACAATTCCAGGATTCTGTCACTCCCTTCTCATGCTAGTCTGTTCCTGAATAGATTTGCAGCATCTTTACCACTGGTCATCACCTCCTATCTTCAGTTTGTGTGGTGTTTACTTTAATTCGTTGGTGGGATGTGGGTGTCGCGGGCTGGACCCAGCATTTATTTACCATCCCTAGTTGCCCCTTGAGAAGATGGTGGTGAGCTACTTTCTTGAACTGTTGCAGTCCACCTGCTGTGGATTGACCCACAATGCCCTTAAGGAGGGAATTCCAGGATTTTGACCCAGTGACAGTGAAGGAATGCCAACATATTTCCAAATCAGGATGGTGAGTGGCTTGGAGGGAAATTTGCAAGGGGTGACGTATCTGCTGCCCTTGTCCTTCTAGATGGAGGTGGTCATGGGTTTGGAAGGTGCTGTCTGAGAAGCCTTTGCAAATTTCTGCAGTGCACCTTGAGGAGATGGTTAGTTGCCTTTGGTGTGAGTGTGTGTGTCTGTGTGTGTCTGTGTGTGTCTGTGTGTCTGTGTGTGTCTGTGTGTCTTGAGGTTTATAATATCATGAGGGGCATGTATAGGATAAATAGACAAAGTCTTTTTCCTGGAGTGGGGGAGTCCAGAGGCATAGGTTTAGGGTGAGAGAGGAAAGATATAAAAGACACCTA
This sequence comes from Chiloscyllium plagiosum, assembly GCF_004010195.1. NCBI lineage: Eukaryota > Metazoa > Chordata > Chondrichthyes > Orectolobiformes > Hemiscylliidae > Chiloscyllium > Chiloscyllium plagiosum. The sequence goes on along the minus strand of NC_057737.1, from coordinate 10,904,319 downwards.
AAGGGAAACCTTTTTACACAGGGGGTGGTATGTGTATGGAATGAGCTGCCAGAGGAAGTGGTGGAGGCTGGTACAATTGCAACATTTAAGAGGCATCTGGATGGGTATATGAACAGGAAGGGTTTGGAAGGATATGGGCCGGGTGTTGGCAGGTAGATTGGGTTGGGATATCTCGTCGGCATGGACGAGTTGGACCAAAGGGTCTGTTTCTGTGCTGTACATCTCTATGACTCTATAGGCAACTCTATTCGAGGCATGATTTCCCTCGAAATCATGGGGTGGGGGAGGTAGGGTGGGGTTGGGCAGTAGTGAATGGGGGTTAAGATACTGAATTCCTCTTAGATTTAATGTGCAGTCATTGAATCGTGTACAAACAAATGGAAGGGGCAGATTTGTTTGTGTTTGTCCTTCCACTTTGGGAGCAGGTTAACAGGCAGCCGCAGTGGGGATCTAACCACAACCTCACATTCCTGAGTGTCAACTCTTCTACTTCTCTGCTACACGGTTATGATCAAAGCACCAGCACAGACATTCGCTGACCACACCATCATGTATTTCCAAGCCTCCCGTTCCCATTCTTTGCTTCCGAAATTACAACGCAGCACATTATAACACAAATTTCCCCCCCCCCGTATACTAAACGAAGACATCAGTCATGAACATATTCAGTTCTGAGTATCACTGGATCTGAAATGTTCGTTCTACTTTCTCTCCACAGATGCTAGTAGTCCTGCTGAGCTTTTCCAGCAATTGTTGGTTTTCTTTCTGATTTCCAACATCTGCAGTTGTTGTAAGGATAGCAGGTTTCCTTCCTTGAGGACTTTGGTGAACCAGCTGAGTTCTTACACCAATCAATGCTAGAACTGGAGAAAACCTGTGTCTTTGTGTGTGTGTTGGTGAATGTGCATGTGAGTGAATGTGTATGTGTGAGAGCATGTGTGTATGAATGTGTGTCATTGTGGGGGTGTATGTGTAAATGTGTGTGTATATGAATGTGTGTGTGAGCGGGTGTGTGAACGTGTGCGCGAATGTGTGTCTTTCTTCGTGTGTGCGAGCATTTGTGTGTGTGTGCGTGCATGTGAGTTTGAGTGTGTGTCTGTGTACCTTTATGTATGTAGTGTTTTTTTATTCATTCACAGAATGTGAGCATCATTGGCTAGTTCAGCATTTATTGCCCATCCCAGACGACAGTTAAGAATCAACCACATTACTGTGCGTCTGAGTCACATGGAAGCAGTTTCCTTCCATAGAGGACACAGATGGATTCATAGACATTGAATTCCGCATTTTCATTGCATTCGAATCCCCATGATCTGCCATTTTGGGATTCCAACTCAGGACCCTAGAACGTTACCTGAGTCTCGGGATTAACATTCCAGCAATAATACCAGCAGGCCATCGTCTCTGTGTGTGTGAGTGTGTGTGTGTCTGTGTGAGTGTTTGTGTGAGTGTTTGTGTGTGTGTGAGAGTGTGTGTGTGAGTGTATGTGTGGTCCCAAATTATAGCAGCCTCCAGGTTGCCTGAGTCACTGGATGTCCGTAACTCTCGGTCAGGTGAGCTGGCTGCTTTGATAGGTGCTGTCATGCCAGCCCCAGGCTCTGTGTGTCTAACCTGACCTGGGACCTGGCATTCTGTGGAGCAGTTTGCTTCTTCGGTTGGGGCTTTGCTGCCAAATACAAGTCAAGCTGCCAGACACTCAGCTTGTGATTGAAACAAAAAACACGGAATTTCCCCAGTTTTCCTGCAGATGAGGGCTGCAGGCTCTCGAGCAGCTGCTGTTGGTTTTGGCAGATCCCGGGAGAGCTCAGAGCTGGCATGGGAGATGAAGGAATGGGCTGGATGTGGAAATCTCACACTCTCTCCATTCCTCTGGTCCCCTTAACCTCTGTGAAACCGATTTTTTACTCACATTGATTTGCCTGGGTTTAAATCATACAGCAAGGGACAAGGGCGAAATGGGTTAGATGGGGGAACGGGACAGAGGTTACGGGGGTCTGATGGGGGTGGGGGATGTTGTTGGTATGGGGGATAGAGGAACACAATGCTGGGGTTTGTTTCAGGTACCATCCTCACACATTATCACCTCCCTCATCAGCACCGCCATCCCAGTCAGTAAGGGGGCCCTGGGGTCATTGTCCACGTCAGCCTGCTCCCTCCCCTCTTCCTGCTGCACACCATCGTCTGCTGGATCACTGCTGCGGTGGATCCACCAGGAAAGGTGGATGTATTATGCGTGCATGACTGTGAAGGAGGTGAGGAAAGGTCTGGAAGGTTGTGGCTGTGTGTTGCTTCACAGAGTTGTCAAGGTGACCCACCTGCTGACTGCACCTTTGCCACCAATCCCATTACCTTCTCACGTTGGAGCACCCATCCACTCTCCCAGTCTTTCTCGATATTCTTTTAATTTGTCTCCTACAAGTAGAATTGGAATTAGAATTAGCTTTATTTGTCAAACATACCTCAAATGTATAAGTCGGACTTGCAGCACCATCTCAGGGACAAGGTCCCCCAGGTACAGCTTCTTCACTTCCACTTCTCAGACAAATAGAGAAGTCAGAAGTCCAGCATTGCAGGTTTTAGGAGTAACTTATAAAATGGTAAAAGCAGTCTACCAATCCAGTCCCTGCTGGCACCTGGCCTCCTGTCCGTATCAGGCCTTGACTGTAGACAGCGCCAAGCTCCACCTCAGAGTTCATGAGGCCAGGAGATCACTCTGGAACCACCTTGAGTCCGGAGGAGGAGATCACTCTGGAACCACCTTGAGTCCGGAGGTCCACGCTGAGGCCGAGAGACCGCCACAATGGGCTGCTGGTAGATTGCCACCCTGGGCCAGGAGGTGGCCACGCTCGGTTGAGACGATGCCTCATTGGGTCTGTGTGGAGGCCGGGGTGAGTCCGTGGTTCCAAGGCTGAAAGGTCAGAGGCCACAAGGTCAGGGTCCATGAGGTTGGGGGTGCCATGGGTTTGGAGGCCGGGAGGCTGAGAAGATGGAGGACGAAACAAAAAGATAAAAGAGAAAAAAAGAGAGAGAAAGAGGAAAGGAACTGATGGAGTGGACAAGCTCCAGCTGAAGCGTTGTACTCCACCACCATCTTGGATCAAGTAGCTTATCCAGTCACCTTTTATGTCAACTGCTATGAAATCTGTTTCCATCACTCAATCAGACAAAGTATCCTAACCAGAAGGGCTATTGAGGCTGGGTCATTCTATTCACTCCTGATGAAGGGCTTATGCCCGAAACATCGATTCTCCTGCTCCTCGGATGTTGCCTGACCTGCTGTGCTTTTCCAGCAACACACTCTCAGCTCATTCTATTCAAAACTGAGACAGATAGATTTTTACTCAGTAAGGGAATGGGGAAAGGGCAGGACAGTGGCATTGAGGATTCTCAGATTAGCAGAGAGCACGAACATGTGGAGAGCAGGGATGAACAGAGAGCAGGGACACGGGGAGAGCAGGGACATGGGGAGAGCAGGGACACGGGGAGAGCAGGGACATGGAGAGAGCAGGGACACGGGGAGAGCAGAGACATGGGGGTAGCAGGGACATGGGGAGAGCAGGGACACAAGGAGAGCAGGGACATGGGGAGAGCAGGGACACGGAGAGAGTAGGGACATGGAGAGAGCAGTGACACGGGGAGAGCAGGGACATGGAGAGAGCAGGGACACGGGGAGAGCAGGGACATGGGGAGAGTCTCCCTGTGTCCCTGCTCTCCCCGTGTCCCTGCTCTCCCTGTGTCCCTGCTCTCCCCATACCCCTTCTCTCCCATTTGTGTGGGAATGTGTGTGCGTGTCGTGGGGTCAGTGTCTGTGTCAGTATGTGTATGTGTTTGTGTGTGTAGCTGTCTTTGTGTATATGTGCGCATGTATGTGTCAGTGTGTATGTGTGTGTCTGTGTATGCATATGTCTGTGTGAGTGTCTGCGTGTATGTTTGTGTGTGTTTGTGTCTGTGCATGAGTGTGCGTGCATATGAGTGTGTGTGTGTATGCATCTGTGTGTGTGTGTGTCT
>NC_057737.1:10889440-10899934 GCF_004010195.1 Chiloscyllium plagiosum | reverse complement strand
TCTGTGCCATAATGTTTAGACTGATTCTAATCTAAAAAGTGAGTTAACAGAGTCCTACATGGATTCAGGCAGTTTTGAGCAAAGTACAATGTAACTCTGCAAGTACAAATTCACCTCACAAACATGTGTGTGTGTGTGTGAGTGTCTGTGAGTGTAAAGTGGTGTCTGTGCGTGTGTGCGAGTGTTTGTGAGTGTGTGTGTGAGTGTGTCTGTGTGTGTGTGCGAGTGTTTGTGTGTGTGTGTGTGTGTGTTTGCAGGTTTTAGGAGTAACTTATAAAATGGAGAAAAGCATGTTGAGAATAATTGTCTACCAATCCAGTCCCTGCTGGCACCTGGCCTCCTGTCCATATCAGGCCTTGACTGTAGACAGCGCCAAGCTCCACCTCAGAGTTCATGAGGCCAGGAGATCGCTCTGGAAGCACCTTGAGTCCGGAGGTCCACGCTGAGGCCGAGAGACCGCCACAATGGGCTGCTGGTAGATTGCCATCCTGGGCCGGGAGGTGGCCACGCCCGGTTGAGAGGATGCCTCACTGGGTCTGTGTGGAGGCTGGGGTGGGGGCAAGGTTCCAAGGCCGAAAGGTCAGAGGCTGCGAGGTCTGAGTCCATTGGGTCTGAGGCGCCATGGATTCGAAGGCCGGGAGGCTGAGAAGATGGAGGAAAGATAAAAAAGATAAAAGAGAAATAAATGAGTGAAAAACGAAAGGAATGGATGGAGTGGACAAGCTCCAGCTGAAGCGTCGTACTCCACCACCATCTTGGATTAAGTAGTTTATCCAATTCCCTTTTTTGTCAACTGCTATGAAATCTGTTTCCATCACTCAATCAGACAAAGTATGCTAACCAGAAGGGCTATTGAGGCTGGGTCATTCTATTCACTCCTGATGAAGGGCTTATGCCCAAAACATTGACTCTCCTGTTTCTCGGATGCTGCCTGACCTGTTGTGCTTTTCCAGCACCACACTCTCGACTCATTCTATTCAAAACTGAGACAGATTTTTACTCAGTATGGGAATGGGGAAAGGGCAGGACAGTGGAGTTGAGGATTCCCACATCAGCCACGATCTCATTGAATGGCAGAGCAGACTCGACGGGCTGAACGGCCTACATTTGTTTCTCGATCTTATGATTTTAATCCTGCACAGATGTTTTTCCTGATGGTACTTTTTGTTTCATCTGGCAATCACCTCAAATCTGGTTCACAAGATTCCGCCGTTGGAAACAGTTTCTTTTACAATGGGATTGAGTGAGTTTGGATGAAGATTGGGCATTGATGCCACAGGAAATGGTGGGTCGGGTTGTCATGGTTCGGTAAAACTAATGTCCTGGCTCTGCCAATGAAGTTGAGGTGATCGACAGGTCACACAGAAAGTCACATCGTAACATAAACTGAGTCACATGGCCCCAGACATTTGCCCCAAAAGCAGATTGGTAAATGAAAGCTTGAAATAAAACACTCTATAAAGTGTCATATAATAAAATATTATTCTGCAGCTTCCCTATAACACTCCAGGCGATAAGGGGTCAGTATTAAAAATCCAAAATTTTGCTCTAAAAAGCAGTGTATAAAATAATAAAAAGCAGTGGCAGTATGGTGGCTCAATGGTTCGCACTGTTACTTCACAGCGCCAGGGACCTAGGCAACTCTCTGTGTGGAGTTTGCGCATTCTCCTCATGTGTGTATGGGTTTCCTCCGGCTGCTCCAGTTTCCTCCCACAGTCCTGTGCAAGTAAGGTGGATTGGCAATGCTAAATTGCCCGTGGTGTCCAGGGATATGTAGGTTAGATGGATTATGGGAAATGCTGGGAAATGCTGGGTTGCAGGGATAGGGTCTGGTGGGATGCTCTTTGGAGGGTTGGTTAGGACCTGAAGGGCCGAATGGCCTGCTTCCACTCAGTAGGGATTCTCAGATTTGGGTTAGACGCCTGAGAGCCTTTGAATAAGGGTGAAATGCCTGAGCACATGGAAAGTTCCAATCTGAATTCCTCCCATTAACTGGAAAAACACATGTAGCTGACCCAAATGCCAAGAGATTGTTGTCTGGAGATGATTCTTAATCAACGCACTCTTTCTGACTGCCTTCAATGACACGTAAAGTGTTTGTACTCGCTGCGGGAGCATGTACACTAAAACTGGAGCAATACAGAGATTAATGTGGTCCCTGTGCAAGAATATCAAGCATGTCCATGAAATGTTAAACAAAAGACTGACCTCCAGTGCAAAAAAGTGTGTACTCTAATTAAATGTAGATTTCAAATATATTCTCAGCCACATGAGTCAACAAACAGATAATGAGGGCTTCAAATGCCTACTGTATTACAGAGCTGCTGCAATGAAACAAGGTGTTCCCAATCAGGCGTTCCCACAGGTAATTTCACCCGAAAAATATGTCTTGCAATTTTCTATTGTTGACAAGGCCATCCCTGATCACTTCCTCTTGCACTCCCAATACCCACCATCCATATCTCCTTCACCATCTCTAACTCTGCAGCCTTGAGGCTGAAATCCGAACCCAGCTCCTTCTCCTCAAGTAGTTACCAAATGGTTTCGGTTGAAGGACCTCTTTCCAAAGCGATTAGTAATCAAGCTCCCACACCAGAATTATAACGTAATATGCAATTATTGTCTGAAAGTTTTGCATGTGAAGTATATTTTACACCGATACTGTATTTTTATGATGACAAGCATTTCCTTACGTACAGCCATCGGTGAGATATTTGCTGACAGTTCATTGAGGGGATTGCTCATCCTTTGCAGGAACACAGAGCAAACATTGGCCTGGAGAGAGCAGCAGCCTGAGGGGAATCCAGTCGATGGAATGAACTGGGGGAACAGAGCAACAACAGGGAGCACAGCATATAGACAGCAGTGCACGGGGAGAGCAGGGACACGGGGAGAGCAGGGACACGGGGAGAGGAGGGACAGGGTGAGCAGGGACATGGGGAGAGCAGGGACACGGGGAGAGCAGGGACATGGGGAGAGCAGGGACATGGGGAGAGCAGGGACACAGGGAGAGCAGGGACATGGGTATGGCAGGGACTCACGAAGGGCAGGTCCCTGCTCTCCCCGGGTCCCTGCTCTCCACGTGTCCCTGCTCTCTCTGTGTCCCTGCTCTCCCCATGTCCCTGCTCTCCCTATGTCCAGAGCAGGGACACAGGGAGAGCAGGGACACGGGGAGAGCAGGGACACGGGGTGAGCAGGGACATGGGGAGAGCAGGGACACGGGGAGAGCTGGGACAAGGGGAGAGATGTGACATGGGGAGAGCAGGGACAAAGAATGCACTCAGTGGACAGAGCACAGGAAGCTGAGGAAAAGTTTGAACTGAAAGCAAAGAAAGCAAAAGCAATGAGCAGACCCCATGCAGAAAGCAGGTGCAGAGAGGGAGATCTGGGTGAGCAGGAGAAAGGGCACTAACAGCACCAGAGACTAGTATCTGCCTTCAGCTACCCCCTGGTTGGTCACCACCAAGTACCACTGTATAGTCAATGCCCAACTTTCCACAAACCCGACCACTCCGAATGCTTCCTTCTCTTCCTGCACTGCCTTTTCACACTCACTCACTAAGGCTCCTTCACAATATACTTCAAGCCTGTTATCTTTACCATCTAGAAGAACAATGGCATTAGTACTACCTGCACAATGCAGGGTCCACTGATGCTGCCTTACCCACTGTGATCTCCAACATTCGTTGTTTTCGATGGTACCTACACCACCGGCAAACTCCTCACACCCCATTCTCACTTTCAAACTTCACTGTCACTGGCATGTCCCTAAACCCCAGGATTATGGCAATTTAGGAAAGCAACTCAGTCAGCAACTTCTCAAAAGCAATTAGGGATGGGCAGTAAACGTTGGCCTAGCCAGTGACACCCACACCATTTCCTCCACTCCCTGTGATTTATCAGACTGCTGGTATGACACTGGATGAGAAATCCTGCCTCTAATTTAATACCAGCAAGTTTTTAATATTGCCTTCCACCTCCAGCACAAACAGTATTCCCCAGGAACTGATCTCATCTTTCATCCACACCCTAAAGTCCTGATTGAAGTTGAGTTTAGCCTCCAGTGACCATTTCTCCTTCATCACCAAGACCACTTGCTTCCAACTCTGTGCAATATCTGTCTCCTGTCACCCTCAGATCATTGGCTGCCAAAACCCCTGTCATACCTTCATTACCTTCAGACACACAGTCTGTGACTACCTGGTCAGGTCCATGCCCCCCTACAACCCACCCTCCCATCCTGGCACCTACCCCTGCCACCGCAGGAATTGCAAAACCTGTGCCCTCTACTCCTCCCTCACCTCCATCCAAGGCCCCAAAGGAGCCTTTCACATCCATCAAAGTTTCACCTGCACATCCACCAATGTCCTTTATTATATCCATTGCTCCCAAAGCAGCCTCCTGTACATTGGGGAGACTGGACGCCTTCTCGCAGAGAACTTTAGGGAACATCTTCAGGACAACCGCATCAATCAACCCCACTACCCTATGGCCCAACATTTCAACTCCCCCTCCCACTCTGCTGAGGACATGCAGGTCCTGGGCCTCCTCCACTGCCACTCCCTCACCACTCTACGCCTGGAGGAAGAATGTCTCATCTTCCGCCTTGTAACACTTCAACCTCAGGGCATCAACGTTGACTTCACCAGCTTCCTTATTTCCCCTACCCCAACTTACCCCAGATTCAACCTGCCAGCTCAGCACCATCCTCATGACCTGTCCTACCTGCCAATCTTCCTTCCCACCCATCCACTCCACTCTCCTCTCTGACCTATCACCTTCATCCCCACCTCCATCTACCTATTGTACTCTTGGCTACCTTCTCCCCAGGAATGTCCTCCCAGTGTTCAGGGTTGCCAGAAGAAGGGGCAAAGTCCATTCAGCAATCAGTGGTGCCAGGGGCAGTGGATTCTTCAAGATAGTGGCACAGGCAAGGTAACAGCTCAGAAGAGGGTGGCCAGAGCAGGGGTCTTGGCGAAGGGACAGTGGCAGCCTGGTCTGGCAGTGAAGCCTAGGAGTGCTGGTTGCAGTAGGCCCAGAGCCTGAGACTCCTCATTGCAGTAGGCCCAGTGCCGGGGACCCCTGGTTGCATTGGCCCAGATCCAGGGACTCCTAGGTGTAGTAGGCCTGGAGCTAGGGATTCCTGGTTGCAGTAGGCCCAGAGCCAGTGACCCCAGCATCGTCAAGGTAGCAGGGGAGTGGGGACTCCTGTTTGCAGTATGTTTGGAGCCTGGGATTCCTGGTTGCATTAGGCCTGGAGCTGGGGAACTTCTTGTTGCATTAAGCCTAGAGCTGGGGACTCCTGGCATCATTGAGTAGCATCGGTATTGGCGGCAGGAGTGAGGTGGGCCCAGTGACAAAGAGATAGTGCCTAAAGAGTGGCGACTCTTACACTGGTGGATCCAGTGCAGGCAAGGGGGTGGGCAGTGCATGTGTCATTGGTGAGCTGGCACAGGACACTCTTTCTGTGATATCTTTTATCCTTTTTATTCTAAAACCGGACTGTTGAAGCTTTCACTGTATTTCACTCTATGATTTGCTGTAAAATGCAAGTGACAATGATAAGCCGTTTGTTTGAAAGAAACAGCACCACCACGGAGCCCCTCACTGAGGGGCCTTTACTCCCACCCCCCTCTCCCCCTCACCCCCCCACTCTCTGTGTCCCCCGCTGTCACAGATCTTCTGGCCCCCAGCACCACATCTCTCAGTTTTCATTGCAGAGTCACAACAATTCTCACGGTGAGAAAAGTTTTGAGAAACGCTGCCAGAAGCTCTTCCAGTCCCGCAGGTCAAAATATCACAACCCCCACAGCCACCATCACACCTCCCCCACCTCCCCGGCCTTTTGTGCAACCTCTATTTTCATTGTTGAATCAATGTCAGAAACTAAATTCATCCATCACTCCACCTCTCTTCCCCTTTAAGTTAATCCTTTAAATCTACCTCATTATATCATGATATAGCCGAGTATCTGTATTTCATTTTATACTGCTGCTATGAATAATCGTGGAATCTTTGATAACGTTAAAGTGTGATATAAGTAGAATTTATTATTGTTATGAAATGCAGAGCTGATATCTTCCATACGTACATCACCTTATGCTCAGTCAGTCCATTTTGTTCTTCGATTTGATGCAGTTGTTGAGATATAGGTGGGAATGATTGTACAGTCTTGCTTTTAGCAACAACTTTGTCCAGTGTCTCACAAATTCCATCCTTAAGATATTTGCTCAAATAGAGGCACCTCACCATTGGCCACCCTTTATGCATCAGCATTGGCTTTAAGTATGGATCCGATATTCAAAGCTAATTTAAGCCCAAAATTGCATCCACACACTCCTTTACTCGGAACAAGAGTCACTGATGACAATGAGTGAGATGGCACCCCATTGAAATGAGCCACATATGTACAAGCACTAACTTGGACATATCTCTGGATGCGTATGTGCCTCATTCAGTCAAATGTCCACTCCTGCCCCACCATAAATAGAGAAGATAATCATAGAGATGTACAGCATGGAAACAGACCCTTTGGTTCAACTTGTCCATGCTGACCAGATATCTCAACCTAATTTAATCCCTTTTGCCAGCATTTGGCACTTATCCCTCGAAACCCTTCCTATTCATATACCCATCCAGATGCCTTATAAGTGTTGTAATTGTTCTAGCCTCCATCACTTCCTCCGGTAGCTCATTCCGTACATGCACCACCCTCTGCGTGAAAAAGTTGCCCTTTTTAAATATTTTCCTTCTCACCTTAAACCTATACTTTCTAGTTTTGAACTCCCCTACCCTGGGAAAAATACCTTGACTATTCACCCTATCCATGTCCCTCATGATTTTATAAACCTGTGTAAGGTCACCCCTCAGCCTTCGATGCTCCAAGGAAAATAGCCACAGCCTATTTAGTCTCTCCCTATAGCTCGTCCTGGTGACATCGTTGTAAGTCTTTTCTGAGCCCTTGCAAGTTTCACAACATCCTTCCTATAAGCCTATCCACAACATGTAATTTAAAAGCAATGGTTAGATTTACATTTTCCCTTTCAAATACATCTTAATTCATCAAGAAGTTCTCAAATGAAAATCCATTCCCTTCTGTTAGATAGAGATTGGATTTCCTGGTTTTGGGAATCCATGTCTTTGGCCATCAATTTCCTTAGAAAGAGGGCACTGTGGCTCAGTGGTGATCACACATGCCTCACACCACCAGGGACCTGGGTTCGATTCCTGTCTCAGGTGACTGTGTGGATTTTGCACATTCTCCCCGTGTCTGCGTGGGTTTCCTCCCACAGTAACAAAGATGTGCAGGTTAGGTGAATTGGCCGTGCTAAATTGCCCATAGTGTCAGGTGCACTAGTCAGAGGGTCGGTGTGGCCTGGTTGGGCCAAATGGTCTGTTTCCACATTGTAGGGATTCTAATCTTAAAAAAAGGGAGAGAACAAATCTTTCAACATGAAGGAAGCTCCCAGAAAAGACAATGATTTGATAGGCAATAAACTGCGTGCACAAATAATTTCAAGACAATTAAATTAGTACATAAAAGGACAGGAATAATATATAAGCAGCTCATTATTGCTTTTGAGAAACAATATAAAGTATTGCAATGGAACCTTTCAGTATGCTTTTTTCCTCCCTTGACATTGTTAGAGAATATGCCCTTCATTGGTGTTCTGTAAGTGACCTTTTAAGACCTCTTCCACATTATAATATCCAATTACTGAAAATGAAGGTGCATTGTCAAATCTCCTCAACAGATTGTGTAACACTGAATTCAAAAGCTGAATTGCACAATGCTAGTTTCAGAATCAATAAACCAGAAGTTTCTCTTTCTGTAGCCTTAAGAGGCAAACCTGCCTTGCAAATCTCCAGCAGTCGCAGTCTTTGCTAACTAACAGAGAGATAATCAGACAATGTCCAATGATAAAATGGTCAAACTATTAAATCACCAATACCCTCACTACATCCTACTTACTATTCAAATGCACTTCAACTGCTTTTTGAAAAGCAGAGAACTGCAGTAATAAAAGCAGAAAATACTGACGGGTGATTACCATCCAAATAACTCCCAGCTTTCAATCTAGTGTCTAATATTCACTCGTCATGATCGCGTCCGTTCTGTTCACAATCCTAAGATGGATGAACTTTTCTGTCTTTTGGCAGTACAAAACTCGAGTACTTTGTTAAAGCTTTTTGTTTTGCACTCATTGAGACAGTTGCAATTTATCACTTATTATAACCTCACGCATTGGCTCCCTTTTGTTTCTTGATTGTGATCAGCCCATAACAGGGCAGAAAGAGTCTGAAGGGGTGGAGAACTGTCTGAAATCAATGTCTTCGCTCCCGACCAGGAGGGAACCCTGCTCCTCACGGGAGAAGACCTGCAGGGATGCTGAGTCCTTGTCCAGTTAAATGAGTGAGTATTACTTTTAATTCCAAAGGAACTGACACATTTACTCCACAGCCACTTTCTGTATCACTGCTCGCCACTGGGTGACAATGCCTTCTCTCTTCTCTGCCTTGCAGTTCCACTAGGCCTGAAGCTCCCTGGCGAAATTCCTGGCTCCACTCGGAATGCAATACTCAGCTTTTGAGGATGGGAATACAGAGAGTCTCAGACGAAATATCAATAAGGCTGCCGACTGCACCTCCCACCAGCTCAGATACTGACACCTCGGGGATAACCGTCCACACAGAGATTGTGGGAGCGTACTCTGGTGAGCACCTCACAGCTATAGCTCTGCAACTGGCCTGTCAAGGAAGAAATGGCCCAGGTAGCTGGCTCTCAGAAATTTGCGGGGCACAGGTGCCTGCTCCGCCCCAGGCAGGAGAAGACACTGCGGTATCGGCAATCAGAGGTGAGGGGGAGGGTTTGTCCACATGTACAGGGAGGGGCAGGTAGGTGGGAGGCAATGGCACTCATTGCCCACGGGCTGCAGCAATGCACTGGGTCATGTGACCATCAGGCTTCCATGGCGACCTGGGCCCAGCAGCCTCAGGGGCTGATACACCAGGATTCCATCACCCAGTCATTCATCCTCTAGGCCAAAAACATGACAATGGGGGCAGGAAACCTTATCTGGGTGACCACTGTTCACAAGGAGACAGGGCATTGCCAGGAGGCTAGAGGAGGAACCTCTCACACAGGCCCCTACAGGCGATCAGGCCCTCTGTCTCGACCCTGTCTGCTGACCTCTGTCCCTTAGAAATTCAAGCTGAGGGTCAATTTACACCCGAATTCCCTCCCCCCCAGCATTGTGAGTCAACCAACAACAGGTGGACTGCAGCTCACCACCACCTTCTCAAGGGGCAACTGGGGACATATGAATAAATGAATAAAAGAAAGGCCATTGGGCACAGCAGTCTAGCTGTCACAGAATTGTCCAACAGTGGCTGGGGGATATCAGGAAGACGCACCATATATATATATAGAGAGAGAGAGTCGATGCTGTACCATGGCCTTAGAATGGGCAACCTGTGTGCTTGGGCCTCTGGCCTGTGATCAGTTTTTGCAGCATACCCCTCAGGTTGAGTCACGTATCCTCGCACTCGTAGTCATTGTCTTCCCCATTGCACACTTCTCCATTTGCGAGACTGTGGAAGGAGACAATGAGTCCCCAAACCTCCTCACTGCAGCCCATCCTATTAGCCCGACTTCCCCAAGTCCCCTGGAAACTCATCTACATAGACCTACACCTCCCCACCTTTCCCCACACAGCCCCTGGCATATGAGGTGACCATGCTGGATGTGGTCAGACACTGCTCCCACTTGAAGAAAGTGAGGACTGCAGATGGTGGAGATCAGAGCTTAAAAATGTGTTGCTGGAAAAGCGCAGCAGGTCAGGCAGCATCAAAGAAGAAGGAGAATCGACGTTTCGGGCATAAGCCCTTCTTTAGGAATGAGGAGGGTGTGCCAAGCAGGCTAAGATAAAAGGTAGGGAGGAGGGACTTGGGGGAGGGGCGTTGGGAATGCGATAGGTGGAAGGAGGTTAAGCTGAGGGCGATAGACCGAAGAGGGGGTGGGGGAGGAGAGGTCGGGAAGAAGATTGCAGGTCAAGAAGGTGGTGCTGAGTCTGAGGCTGGGACTGAGAAAAGGTGGGGGGAGGGGAAATGAGGAAGCTGGAGAAGTCTGCATTCATCCCTTGTGGCTGGAGGGTTCCTAGGCGGAAGATGAGGTGCTCTTCCTCCAGGCGTCGTGTTGCCATGGTCTGGCGATGGAGGAGGCCAAGGATCTGCATGTCCTTGGTAGAGTGGGAGAGGGAGTTAAAGTGTTCAGCCACGGGGAGGTTGGGTTGGTTGGTGCGGGTGTCCCAGAGGTGTTCTCTGAAACGTTCCGCAAGTAGGCGGCCTGTCTCCCCAATGTATAGGAGGCCACATCGGGTGCAGCGGATGCAGTAAATATTGCTGAAGCTAAACGCCAGCTCACGGACACCTCCTCCTACTGCCCCCTTGAACATGACCCCACCTCCCACCACCAAACCATCATCTCCCAGACCA
>NC_057737.1:10882236-10887400 GCF_004010195.1 Chiloscyllium plagiosum | reverse complement strand
CCGCCCCCACCCCCTCTCCGGCCTATCACCCTCACCTTAACCTCCTCCTACCTATCGCATTCCCAATGCCCCTCCCAAGTCCCTCCTCCCTACCTTTTATCTTAGCCTGCTTGGCCCACCCACCTCATTCCTGAAGAAGGGCTTATGCCCGAAACGTCGATTCTCATTCTCCTTTGATGCTGCCTGACCTGCTGCGCTTTTCCAGCAACACATTTTTAAGCACTGCTCCCACTTGAAGCTCACGATGGCCATTCTTCTCACTTCCCCCCAACCACCCCACAAACCCACCCCTTCCCCATGCCTCCTTCACGGTTTAGCTGTCCTAGGATTAAGGTGCGCAACTGACATAGCACACACTGCCTACAGCATGGTGTACACACCCTAGACTGAGGGCAAATTAGCAGCAAGGCAAGCTGTTTCTTTCCATCACTGAGCTAATTGGTATGTTAGGCATGATAGGGTGGGGCAGAGAGTGTACAGACAAGCAAGAAGGTGTTCAGACAGGTAAGCGTGCATCTCCACAGTGTGCAGCCTTGTCCAGTCTGAGAGCTGGCTCCCTGTGCACAGAGTCCCCACTGCAACCTTTCAGTGCTCATTGCTGATGCACCCTGCTGAAACATCCCAGAGGTGTCAATGTGGAGTAAAGTTATGTGTGGCTGGTTTGTTTGACAGGTTTGAAGGGAGGAGATACCAAATATTAATAAGGTGAATTATTGTCTCACCAGTGGAAAGAGAGCTTGCATTATGAGCAGCAAATACAGTCGACAAAAGTTCAAATAAAACGCTGCTTCAAACCTCGCCCTCCTTTACCATAATTATCATTGCTTTTGTCTTTTATTATATACTTTATTATTTTTATTATATTATTTGGTATTCTTTCAATGGAGACCACTTGAAACATAATCCCATCAGGTTAGAATCACCAACACTGCAGTATTGTCCTGGAGCCTTCAAGAATTAAAGATTAATATACTAGACGTTGTTCCAATCAATCCAGGGGGGAAAGAATTGCAGGGGTGTTAAAACATAAACATATTTTCTTCAGTATATGTCGTGCATATTTGTTTATTTGGTGTAAAAAACAGACAGAGGAAGCATATTTGATTGGGTGTGTGGTTAGATGCAAGTGATCATAAAATGAAATCTTCAGGAATAATTCCAACCAGAGAAGGAAACTCTACATCAATCCAGGCAAACCTTCAAACTGGAGTTCTAGAGATGAAAGGAAAGTTTGATAAAGCCATGATATGATGGGCCAAATGGCCTAATTCTTCTTGTATATTTCATGGTGTTGTTATGACTATTTATGTTCTTTCATAGGATGTGGCCATTGTTGAATCTAACTGCCCTCAAGGTGGGCTTCCGTCTTCCCTCATCCATGTGATGTATGTACTCCCACAATGCCATCAAGGAGAAAGGTCAACCACTGCGGAATGACCAAGTTTTTCCATCCTGCTTTCGAGTCATTTTAAAACAACTTCTATGACTTTATTTCCTCATCCAGCAGCCAAATACCACAAGCAGATTATCCAATGAGCATTTAAGCATAAGAATTACAGGGGTTTAATAAACAAAACCACACAATAAAGTATCTCTAGCTCGTTCTGTGTCAAGCATCTGTCACATATATTTGATATTACTATTCACATTATAAGCTAGGCCTCAGGCTAAATAATCATTAATACATTTCCACTGAAATGCATTGTTCAAAACATTACTGCAAACTGTGCCACTCTGGAGACTGTCTTGATTGTGACATTGTTTTGAATTCATTTGTGGGACATTGCTGGGCCGGGTCGACCATTTATTGCCCGTCCCTAGTTGCCCCTTGCGAAGGTGGTGGCGAGTTGCCTTCTTGAATCGGTTGCAGTCCACCTGCTGTGGGTTGACACCCCAGTGCCCTTAGGAAAGGAATTCTAGGATTTTGACCCAGTGACAGTGAAAAAACAGCGATATATTTCCAAGTCAGGAACTATCTGACTTGGAAGTGAACTTGCAGGTGGTGGCATTCCTATGCATCTGCTGCCCCTTGTCCACCTAGATTGAAGTTGTCGTGGGATTAGAAGGTGTTGTCTAAGGATCTTTGGTGATAGCACACACTGCTGCTACTGAGCACCGGTGGTGGGGGGGGGGAGGAGGGGGGGATGTTTGTGGATGTGGTGCTGAAAGGTAGATTGCTTTACCCTGGATGGTGTCAAATGTCTTTAGTATTGTAACTATACCCATCTGGGTAAGTGGGGAGTATTCCATCACACTCCTGACATGTGCCTTGTAGATAATGGATAGACTTTGGATGTCAGGAAGTGAGTTCCCCATCACAGTATTCCGAGCGTCTAACCTGATCTTGTAGCCACAGTGTTTATGTGGTGAGTCCAGCTGAGTTTTGATCAATGGTAACTCAAAAGATGTTGATAGTGAGGGATTCAGGAGTATCTAGGGAGGGTGGTTAGAATGTTTCTTATTGGAGATGATTATTGCCTGGTATTTGTGTGGAGCAGATGCCATTTGCCACGTGTCAGCCCAAGGCTGTAAATTGTCCAGATCTTATTGCATTTGAACATGGACTGCTTCAGTATCTGAGGAACTACGAATAGTACTGAACATTGTGCATTCATCAGTGAACATTCCCACTTCTGACCTTATGGCAGAGGGAAGGTCATTGATGAAACAGCTGAAGATGGTTATAAAGTCATAGAGTCATAGAGTTGTACAGCATGGAAACAGACCCTTCGGTCCAACCCGTCCATGCCGACCAGATATCCCAACCCAATCTAGTCCTACCTGCCAGCACCCGGCCCATACTGAGGAACTCCTGTAGAGATGTTCTGCATTGTTTTCCACATTGTCAGGTGGATTCCAGTGTACTGGAAGAGCTTGGCTAGAGGAGCAGCAAGTTCTGCAACACAAATCTTCAGGAATATTGCCGAAATATTGTCAGGGCCCATTACCTTTGCACCATCCAATGCCTCCAACTGTTTCTTGACATCACATTGAATGAATCAAATTGGCTGAAGACTAGTTTCTGTGATGCTGGGGACCACTGCAGGAGGCTGAGATTGATCATCCACTCAGCAGTTAGAATCATAGATTAATAGAGATGTAAAGCACGGAAACAGACCCTTCGGTCCAACCTGTCCATGCCGAACAGATATCCCAATTCAATCTAGTCCCACCTGCCAGCACCCGGCCCGTATCCCTCCAAACCCTTCCTATTCATATACCCATCCAAATGCCTTTTAAATGTTGTAATTGTACCAGCCTCCACCACTTCCTCTGGCAGCTCATTCCGACACTCTGTGTGAAAATGTTGCCCCTCAGGTCTCTTTTATATCTTTCCCCTCTCATCCTAACCTATAGCCCTCTAGTTCTGGACTCTCCCACCCCAGGGAAAAGACCTTGTCTATTTACCCTATCCATGCCCCTCATGATTTTGTAAACCTCCATAAGGTCACCCCTCAGCCTCCGACACTCCAGGGAAAACAGCCCCAGCCTGTTCAGCCTCTCCCTATAGCCCAAATCCTCCAACTCTGGCAACATCCTTGTCAATCTTTTCTGAACCCTTTCAAGTTTCGCAACATCTTTCCGATAGGAAGGAGACAATATTCCAACAGTGGCCTAACCAATGTCCTGCACAGCTTCTGGCTGACGTTTGCTGCCAATGCTTCACCCTTATCCTTTACTCTGATGTGATGGGCTTTTCTATCATTGAGGATAGGGATATTTGTGGAGCTTCCTCCTCCAGTGAGTTGATTAATTGTCCACCAGCATTCATAACTGGATGTGGCTGGAGTGCAGAGCTTAGATCTGATCAGTTGATTGTGGGTTCACTTAGTTCTGTCTATCGCTTGTTGCTCATGTTGTTTGTCATGCAAGTAGTCCTGTTAGGTACCTTCACCAGATTGATACCTCAGTGTTAGGTGTGGTGTCGCTCCTGGCATGACCTTCTGCATTGAACCAGGGTTGATTCCCTGGCTTGATGGTTGAGTGGGGGATTAGAATTGAAAAGTGTGGTGCTGGAAAAGCGCAGAAGCCAGGCAGCAACCGAGGAGCAGGAGAATCGACGTTTCAGGCATAAGCCCTTCTTCAGGAATGGCCAGAGAGTGGGTGGGGGCGGAGAGGTCAGGAAGAAGATTGCAGGTCGAGAGGGCGATGCTGAATCCGGGATGGGGACTGAGATAAGGTGGGGGGAGGGGGCGAGCCCACTTGACACACCAGCCTCATTCCTGAAGAAGGGCTTATGCCCGAAACATCGATTCTCCTGCTCCTCGGATGCTGCCTGGCCTGCTGCATTTTCCAGCACCTCACTTTTCAACTCTGGTCTCCAGCATCTGCAGTCCTCACTTTCTCCTGAGTGGGGGATTAGCCTGGCCATGAGGTTAGTTTGTGCTGGAGTACAATTCTGGTGCTTGATGGTCCACGACACCTCAAAGATGCCTAATTTGAGATTCAATGTCTGTTCAAAATCTAACTCATTTAGCGCAGTGATAGTGCCACCCAACACAATGGAGGGTATTCTCAGTGCGAAGGCAAGATTTTGTCTCCACAAGGACTGTGCAGTGGTCACTCTGTCTAGGTTGCTGTCTTGGTCAGATGCATCTGCAGCCAGCAGATTGGTAAGGATGAGGTCAAGGCTGGAGAGCCTGGAGTTGTAACCTGGCGGATAGTGGTGAGGTGGTTGGTGAATCCAGAGCGGCACTCCAGCAGACAGTGGTGAGGCAGTTGGTGGGCCGAGAGCGGGATTCCAACAGACTGTGGTGAGGCGGTTGATGAGCCCGGAGAGGAACTCCAGCAGACAGTGGTGAGGCACTTTGTGAGCCTGGAGTGTGACTCCAGCAGATGGGGGAGGGCCGGTTGGTGAGCCCAGAGCGTGACTCCAGCAGATGGTGGTGAGGCAGTTGGTGAGCCCAGAATGTGGCTCCAGTAGACAATGGTGAGGTGGTTGGTGAGCCCGGAATGGGACTCCAGCAGACGGTGGTGAGGCAGTTGGTGAACCCGGAATGGGACTCCAGCAGACGGTGGTGAGGCAGTTGGTTGGTGAGCCCGGAGACGGGACTCCAGCAGACGGTGTTGAGGCAGTTGGTGAGCCCGGAGCAGGGCTCCAGCAGACGGCGGTGAGGTGGCTGGTGAGCCCGGAGCAGGACTCCAGCAGACGGTGGTGAGGTGG
>NC_057737.1:10833740-10881351 GCF_004010195.1 Chiloscyllium plagiosum | reverse complement strand
GGAGCGGGACTCCAGCAGACGGTGGTGAGGCGGTTGGTGAGCCCGGAGCGGGATTCCAGCAGACGGTGGTGAGGTGGGTTGGTGAGCCAGGAGCGGGACTCCAGCAGACGGTGGTGATGTGGTTGGTGAGCCAGGAGCGGGACTCGAGCAGATGGTGGTGAGGTAGTTGGTGAGCCCGGAGCGGGATTCCAGCAGACGGTGGTGAGGTGGGTTGGTGAGCCAGGAGCGGGACTCTGACAGAGACATTAAGGAGAGACCGAGGATGGGACCCAGTATCAGTTGCTACATCGGTGGAAGCTATACTAGCGAGGTAGGCCCAGCGTCAAAAATGGTGCCTGAAGAACGATGTCTTTGATATTGGATGTGTCTGGTACTGATGCCAGTGAAGTGGTGGCAGAATGGTTATGGATTCTGTTTATACTATTTTTAAATTATTCTTAAAATATTAAATGTGGCGTCAGAATTTTGTCAACAGTGGAAGCCTTTCCCAGTATTTTACTGCATTATTCACTGTAAAATACACATGATAATAAAATCATTCATTCATTCAAGAATGTTTTTCCCTCCTATTGGTTCCCTCACCACCTGTCGCAGACCCAGTCTAGCAGATATATCCTTTAGGACCTGACCAGCTCGATCCTTAGTGCTGCTGCCGAGCCACACTTGGCGGTGAACACTGAAATCCCCCACCCAGAGTACATTTTCGAGCCATGCCACCCTCACTGCTGCCTCCAAGTGTTGTTCAACATGGAGGAGTACTGATTCATCAGCCAAGGGGGGGCAATACATGATAATCAGCAGGAGGTTTCCTTGCCCATGTTTAATCTTGAAGCCACAAGACTTTATGGAGCCTGAAATCAATGTTGAGGGATCCCAGGGCAACTCCCTCCCGAGTGTATCCCACTGTGCCACCACATCTGCTGGGTTGTCCTACCGCTGGGACAGGACATATCCAAGGATGGTGATGGTGGTGTCTGGGTTAGTGTCTGTAAGGTATGATTCTGTGAGTATGACTGTGTTAGGCTATTGCTTGACCCGTCTTTGAGGCAGCTCTCCCAATTTTGGCACTCGCCCCTCCACGTTAGGATGTAGGACTTTGCAGGGTCAACAGGGCTGTTTCTGCTGTTGCCTTTTCTGTGCCTAGGTTAATGCCAGGTGGTCTGACTGGTTTTATTTTTTTATTATTATTTTTTCTTCACATGCACACACTCATACTGATCCAGCTCTCGAAAGGAAAACACCCAAGTGGCCAGTGACAAACAGTGCCCTTACCATCCTATTTATTTATTTATTTTTTCTTTTTTTTAATATAACCCCCACACTACTGCCTAACTGCGGTAGTGCTTATTTTTTTCCCAGCACCCATGGTGTGTGTGTGCAGGTGTGAGACACAGTGAGAGACACAAGGTGTACGAATCTTTATTCAATTTCCACCACCAGGAAGATAGGAAAACACCCGAGTGGCCAGTGACAAGCATTGCCCTTCACAAAAAAGGGCAATGCTGTGTGATCAAACAGTGAAGGGGAGGGCAGGGACTAAATCAAAATAGAGTTGGAGGGGAAAATAATGCACTCCACTCCCTGCGGCGCCCACCTCTCCCTGAACAACTCCAGGGTGTTGGTGGACACCGCGTGCTCCTTCTCCAAGGATATCCGGGCCCTAACATATGTCTGGTTTTATTTTTTGTTGAGACTTTGTAGTGATTGGTACAACTGAATGGCTTGCTAGGCCATTTCAGAGGACAGTTGAGAGTCAACCACATTGCTGTGGGTCTGGAGTCACATGTAGGCCAGACCAGGTGAGGTTGGCAGATTTCCTTCCCTGAAGGATATTATTGAGCAAGATGGGTTTTTCCAACAATCAACAATGGTTTCATGATCAGTAGATTTTTAATTCCAGATATTTTTTATTGAATTCAAATTCCAACATTTATGGCAGGATTTGAATTCAAGTCCCCAGAAGATTAGTTGAGGTCAGGTCATATTAAAAACAATATTTAAGACCTTATCTCCTCACCCTGCAGTCAAATACCACAAACAGAGTATTTCATGAGCATTTAATCATGAGAATTGCAGAACAGGTTTAATAAACAAAACATATTCTGCAACTCTTATGATTAAATGCTGTAGGCTTAGTAAATATTATGAACTAGATATCATTGTACGGAGAGATTTTTAAGGTGACACATTTTGGGATACACGCAGCTATATATAATCCTCGCACATCAGTTCGTAATGCAAATCATACAATCACTTTTAATCAGATCATTTGGTACACAAACAAAAACCGATAGCATCAGCTCGTATCAAACTAAATAACCCACTCCCGAAGCCATTCAGGCCAGATATTATGTCAGTTGAAAAACAAGTTCCCAAACCCAGTTTGTTATACTCTGGTTGTTTATTTTAATTACATTTGGTTCCATAACCCTCATAATAGTTCTCTGGGGAACCCGTACTATTCTCTTCTCATTGTAATCGCACCTTGGCCAACCAGGATCTACCTGACTCATGCTGGGCTAGAAGTGACCATGTATAGAATCATGGACTTTTGCAGCATCCATTTAGCCCAATAAGGCTCTTAGAAAGAGCAGCATGGTTGAACCCACTTTGACGCAGTTTGTCCATGATCCTGAGCATGTCTCATCCTCAGGTACCTCCCTAACCCCCTCTTAAAATCATTTAGCTTCCAATACTTCACAAACATGACATTCTAATCCCCTGCAACTTTCTCTGACAAATCTATGATCTTTGGTTATTGACCCAAGCACCAGAAGGAAAGGTTGTCTAAACCCCATCAAAGCAGCTCATCAACCTGTAAACCTTAGTTAACATCCTTTATGGAGCTTTCCTTTTCCAAGGAACACAACCTTAACTTTTCCAACTTCTCAAAAGTAAAGTCCTTCATCCCTGATTCTTTCTGTTCTTTAAAAAGCCTTTGGATCATTCCTGAATGATGGTGTCCAGAACTGTCCACACCATTTCAGGCGAGTGCAAACCAGTGATAAACAAGACTCCAGCTAAATCTCCTTGTTTTTATATTTTGAATGTCTTTCAGTCAGGGCTGACCATGGGTTTCATCCTCGTCGTTCTAGTTTTCTATTTTCCTGAAGCAGCATTGCTTGTGACTGAAGAGACTGATACTGGAGTGACAGTCGCAGTCATAGAGGACACATCTGTATGTGGTTGTTGATCTGCTAGAGCTGCTGCACTCCTTCTTATGTGCCCACTTGTCTGCTGCTGCGCTCATCAGCTTCTTTTCCCTGTTTTGGTTCAGAGTGCTTTATATTCTAGGTCTTTATATATAAACCAAACAAGCTGTCTTTTTTCAACTGCACCTTATCAACTTATTCTGTCAGTTTTAATATTTTTTCCCCGTAAAGACACCAAGATTTTTCTGCTTGTTTGTACTTTTTTAAAAATTTGGTCATTTATTTTATCCTATCTTTCTATAATGGGTCCTCACAAATAGCATCACTTCACACTTCACCACACTGAGTACCAGTTGCAATACTTCTGCCCAGTTCACCCTCCTGTCCGTAATCTTCCTAAAGTCTACCTCGATCCTCAGCACTGTCCACACTACCACGCTGCTCCTTCCACTCATGTATAAGTTGTTTCCTAAAAAGAAACAGAAAGAATAACAGCCTCAAAACTGACCAACCTCCCAATCTGACAAAGATGCATACACCACAACCTTGTGCTTTCCATCACTGAGTCCTTAATCCGATGGGTTTTCATTTTCCTTATTAGAGTGGCACTTTGTCAAATATCTTCCACAAGTGCATTTACAGTATCTACTGCACTACTTTGATCAATATTCTCCATCACCTTGTCAAATATTTCAATCAGTCAATGCGGAATCTTACAGAGGTCCTGAACAACTGGACTATGGGGAGATTTCTGGAAGAATCCAGAGAGGCCTATCTCAATCTCTTAGACCAACTCACTGCATTTTCTAACCAGATTCCTGGAATTGGGAATAGGCAGAGGCAACATAGCTATTAACAGTGAGCAATGCTTTTTGACAGCCTCATTAACATCCAGCTTCCAATCCCACCCATCCGCTGCAAAGGAACCAGGAATTGACAATTCCCAATGTGTACCCCTAGTGACTCCAGCTCCCCGCCAGCAACAACATCTCAGGGCATGCTCCATGACACCAGCCACACACACTCCTCACCCACAGACACTGGTATCTGGCACTTGCCAGGCTCTCAGAACTCTCAGGGCACCTTTCTAATCTACTTGGAGGTTGCTATGCACTTGAACTCTGCACCTCAGGACATACCAGTAACTAACATTGCAATGCTGCTGCAAGGACACTTTGTGCACAGGGACAGGCACCCGGGTCCCACACCGGTCCAGGCTGCCTCCCAGGGCTGTTCACCCAGTCTCTCCACATTCACTCTTTTAGCACCTACCCCTTTTAGCTCAGAACGTCTTTGCCTTCCCTTGCCTTGCAGTGAGATAACAGGTCAGCCATGATCATATTGAATGGTGGAGCAGGGCCAAATGGCCTACTCCTATTCGTAGTGTCTATGTTTCTATGCATGTTAGCACAGTCATAGAGTCAGGCAGTTGTCTGGATGGTAAGCAGTCCTTAGTGAATACCTTTTTTGTACTCCACATTGCTATGTCAATCTCACACATATACCTGTACAGAACAGGATGTCTCACTGTATAATACAACAGTTACAGCAGAGGACTAGATAGAGACTGAAGCAATGCATTTAGTGGCACAGTCAGGATGTTTTAACAAACGTGAGACTTTGTATACTGCGAGATGTCACCAGTGTGTCCTCAAGAGTCTTTCACTTTTTCTTTCCCTCCCAAAAATGTCTCAGTGCAGTTCCAGGTTCTACAGCTAGGGGGCAAGGCGCCTGCCCTACAGCAGAATCTGTTGGCTTCTTGAAGCTTTGGCTGGTAACCCCAGAAGGTGTCTATAGGGCTGAGTATGTCCATGCAAGAGGCCAGTGCACCCTTATCAATGTGAACTCCCAAAAGGCTGAGGTGCAGGATGGAGGTGCAGGACCAATAGCTGAAAATGTGTTGCTGGAAAAGCGCAGCAGGTCAGGCAGCATCCAGGGAACAGGAGAATCGACGTTTCGGGCATAAGCCCTTCTTCAGGAATGAGGAAAGTTTGTCCAGCAGGCTAAGATAAAAGGTAGGGAGGAGGGACTTGGGGGAGGGGCGTCGGAAATGTGATAGGTGGAACAAACAAACCATTATCTCCCAGACCGTCCATAACCTCATCACCTCGGGGGATCTCCCATCCACCTGTGGTTTGGCGGTGGATGAGTCCAATGACCTGCATATCCTCGGTGGAGTGGGAGGGGGAGTTGAAATGCTGTGCCACAGGTTGGTTGGGTTGGTTCGTCCGGGTGGCCCAGAGGTGCTCTCTGAATCGCTCCGCAAGTAGGCGGCCTGTCTCCCCAATATAGAGGAGGCCACACCGGCTGCAGCGGATGCAGTAGATGATGTGGGTGGAGGTGCAGGTGAATCTGTGGCGGATATGGAAGTTTCCCTTGGGGCCTTGGAGAGAAGTGAGGGGGGAGGTGTGGGCGCAAGTGTTGCACCTCCTGCGGTTGCAAGGGAAGGTGCCGGGAGTGGTGGTTGGGTCGGTGGGGGGTGTGGATCTGACAAGGGTGTCGCGGAGGGAGTGGTCTCTACGGAAAGCTGATAGGGGTGGGGAGGGAAATATATCCTTGGTGCTGGGGTCTGTTTGGAGGTGGCGGAAGTGACGGCGGATGATGCGCTGTACATGGAGATTGGTGGGGTGGTAGGTGAGGACCAGTGGGGTTCTGTCCTGGTGGCGGTTGGAGGGGCGGGGTTCAAGGGCGGAGGATCGGGAAGTGGAAGAGATGCGGTGGAGGGCATCGTCGACCACGTCGGGGGGGAAATTGCGGTCCTTGAAGAAGGAGGCCATCTGGGATGTGCGTTTTTGGAACTGGTCCTCCTGGGAGCAGATGCGGCGGAGTCGAAGGAATTGGGAGAATGGGATGGCGTTTTTACAGGGGGCAGGATGGGAGGAGGTGTAGTCCAGGTAGCTGTGGGAGTCGGTCGGTTTGTAGTAGATGTCGGTGTTGATTCGGTCGCCTGAGATAGAAATAGAAAGGTCGAGGAAGGGGAGGGAGGAATCTGAGACTGTCCAGGTGAATTATACCACTGGAGTGCCCTGAGACTTTGAGGACTCCTGTGTGTGGTTTCTCCTCCAGCTAGGTATTTACTGGCACTGTCCTGTCCCCTCATGAGGAATGGGGCGGCTGGAGTCCCACATCACCCTGTCACTTCACCATTGCTGCTGGACAAACAATGGAAGGTAAATCCTGAGTGTCCTGTAGCTGGCTCTCCATGGCAACTAACAGCCTGTTCATGAGGCAGCCGGAATTGAAATACCAATCTTAGCTAGTTCCTGGCTGAAGTACAAGTAATTTTAAGGTGTGAAGCAGTCAAGGAGACTGCCTGGTTGGACGGGAATCAAGGCTTAAAGAAAGCATTGGAAATTGTCTCACAGCCAAGGGAGATCAACAGCTAAGCTCAAGCATAAGAGGTCACAAAATGGCAGCCGACAGACTCCAATTGCCACTCAGTGTCGAAAAACAGTTCCCATAGCAGCAAATTGCTGGGCATAAAGAAGCTGTATGCAGAAACTGTGGCAAAATTGCATATTGAGTAGGCATGTTTGAGGAAGAAACATGAACAAAATACTGTAAAAGTACAGAAACCGAAGAGTAGGAAGAAAATCTACATCGTATACAACCACACCCACAATCCAAAGAGGAGCTGTTCTTAAACACAGTTGACATTGTTGGCAACACTGACACTGAGTCACTCTTTCACTGAATGGGAGACCAGTTAGAATGGGGGGCACACCAGAGCAGTGGTTTCATTGGTACCTGAAAGTGTGCATTAGAAGCATAGAATGATAGAATCACTACAGTGCAGTAACAGGCCATTCTGCCCATCAAGTCCACACTGACCCTCTCACCCAGACCCATGCCCAGAACCTATCCCTACATTTCCCATTGGCCAATCCATCTAACCTACACATCTTTAGACTGTGGAAGGAAACCAGAGACCTGGAGGAAACCCACACAGACACAGGGAGAATGTGCAAACTTCACCATTGTACTAAGAATGTGCACAAGTGAAATGGTGCCTTTAAGGAATTATATCAATGTGCATGTTCAGTCTGAAGATTTGTCCTTATACGTTGTCAAAGAAAACTTTGCAAAAATATGGTTGGAGAAAATCAACTGGGCTTAAATAAATCACTTGTCAGGTTTTGGAACTGATCTATCTCAAATTCTAAAGGAACATGTTATTGTTTTCAATGAGGATTTAGGCCATGTCGCTTGTGCAAAAGTGACAATACAAATCACCACCAAAACCAAAAGCTATCACCGTAAATTTGTAAATGACTATTTGTCCCAAATCTTGCAACTGTTCTCAAGCCATTGCACAATTCATTATGCCAAAACAAGAACTGGAAATTCAAAGATTAGTGTTGAAGACCTTAGAAACCAAAGAGACTTTACTTATGTTGAAAATCCTGACCTAGTTTGACACGAAGTTCCCATTGCAATAGCAAAGTAACATCATACGGAGGTGGAGTAGTCATTTCACATACATTTCTTCATATAGTAGTGAAGAGAAGGCTTTTGCATCAGGAGTTTTAAACAAAGCAGAAATGAATTATGCACACATTGAGAAAGAAAATCCAGGAATCATTTTTGGCATTAGATGATTTCAGCAATACCCATACAGTCTGGAATTTAGTCTCCTAGTAGACCACATGCCACTGATCAAAATAGTTAGCCCTCATATAGGGATACCTTCATTAGCAGTGAGCCATATGCAGAGCTTACAACTCAAAGTCATACAATTACAGAACAACCTCGATTATCCGAACAAGATTGCCGGGGAGTATTTTGTTCAGGTAACTGAGAGTTCAGATAGCAGATTGTTCGGATAATGGATCGCGGTTTTATGGGACCTTGAGATCGAGTTCGGATAATCCAAAATTCAGATAATTGATGTCCAGATAATCGAGGTTGTTCTGTATATACTGGCAATCCAATTTCCATGGGAATGGTGATGGGCTCTCTCAATTATCTTGCACAGATGACTCGATTGCAAACAGTCCTTATGGAGACATTTCCACCTTGATTGAGTAGACAACACTTCAATATGGCAGGACAAGTTAAAGAGTACACTAGGAATGATCCATTCCTATCAAAAATGATGGACGTGACACTAGCCTGAAAATGCCTGATCTTCTCTGATTTTGGAACCTAAGCAGTCTCAGGCCTGGTTAGTATTTAAATGGGAGACTGCCTGGGAATACCAAGTGCAATATGAATGGGCTTTTGTGGTGAAGTGGTATTGTCCCTACCTCTGAGTCAGGAGACCTAGGTTCAAGTCCCACCTGCTACAGATATGTGTCATATCATCTCTGAAGAAGCTATTAAAAAATACAATGAAGACCAAATTAAAATAAATATAAAAATACGGTCAGAATCTCTTCCCCAGAATTCAAATGTCTAAAACTAGGGGGCATGCATTTAAGGTGAGGAGGGGATGGGAAGCTCAAAAGAGAAATGAGGGGCAAGTTTTTTACACAGAGTGGTGGAGGCAGATATGATAGGGGCATTTAAGGGGCTTTTGGATAAGTACGTCAATATGCAAGGAATGGAGGGATATGGACCGAGGGCAGGCAGAAGGGACTAGTTTAATTTGGCGTCATGTTCAGCACAACATTGTGGGCCAGAGGGCCCATTCCTGTGCTGTATGTTTTATGTTCTAACTCAGTTTTGAAAATGCAGTAATCTTGCAAGTGTTCCTATCAGGTGTCAGAGATGAAGAGGGAGCCCAGAATGGCATCTTAGCCCTCCAGATAATTCTGGAGAATAAGAGGCAATATAGCTTCACATGGTCATATCCAATCCTCTGTTGGGCAACAAAGTCAATATGTGCCTGTGAAGCCAGATTTAAGGTTTCACTGTATAACTGACATCAGAGCAGAGCAGAGTACCTCACCTCAATATCCTGGTGTTCCTTGTCATTATGTATCATGCAAATAGAAATGCCAATAGTTCTGAAAGACCAAAATGTAGATAAGCAACCATCCTAGGAAACAAACGACAGGAGGAGGGTAAAAGCAAACAAAATAACATGCTAACACAATAGGCAGTATTTCTCTGTACCACATTGTTGGAACGGGAGTGGAGGTGGGTGAATTAGTCTTGTGGAGTGCCATTGCGATCAGATTGGTCACCCTTTTTTTAATACAATGCCTAATTGTACACTTTCTCATGACAAGTATATCAGAGTATCCCTTTTGACAGAGAGCTTTTAATTTGGAGAATGTGAGTGCAGAATCCTACCATTGGAATTATGGAATTGAAGCTGACATGAAGGGGATCTCCTCCAGGAAGAAAACCATTGGATCTGCTGCAGGAGCAAACCAATATAATCTGGAGGTCGCAGCTCCCTGAGAACAAAATTAAATATCCCAGAAATCTAAAACCCTGCTTCCTGCACCATTTCTCCAGCCACACAGTCAATTTCTCTTATTTCTGTATTCATTAGTTCCTAATTGATTTTGTTTCTGTTTAAAATTCACTTGACTCTGTATCGACATCAAAACACGACCGTACCAAAAATTGAGAGACCAAATAAATGTCCTGGAAGCCACTCAGAATCTTAGGTAGTTAATGATAGGTGGAATGATCATGCCCTTTCGTTCAGCATGTTGGTAATGTTACACATAACGTTCAGCACCTTATCTGCTGCCAATCAAAAGCTGTGTGAAAGGAATAAAATATGTAAATAATTTCTAGAATTTCCATGACAATTGCACAATGAGTAAACAACATCTTTGCAGGAAACACCTAAAGCTATCTGTCCCAGATATTTTCTTTTTAAATGCAAATTTGACTTCAGCTTAAATAACAATCTGTAAACAAATGTAATCTTTTGAGATGGGCAAAGAAAATACATGGACGTTTGTTCCCGTCAAATCATGTCACACTAGAGGTGGTGCTGACTACTGTTTGCTTAATAAATATTATGAAATACAGATATCATTGTGTCGAGAGATTGCTGAGGGGACATTTTTGGTGATACACTTGACTTTAGATAATCCTTGCACATCAGTGAGAAAGACAAATTTCACTATTGTTTCTTTTCAGATTGTTTGGTACACTGACAGGTGCTGGTTGTGTTATATCATTTCAAAGTGAAACACCCCATAATTCACTCCTGATGCAGTTCAGGGCAGATATAAGATTATGAAATAAAAACATACAAGAACCTGAACACACTCACTTTTTATGATGCTATATTTTCTGTAGTTTTATTAGGTTTAATTCCCTTGCACTCATCTCTTCACCCCCCCTCCCATTTATCTCTCAGCCCCCTTAGCCCACAAGCCTCATTCCTGATAAAGAGCTTATGCTCGAAACGTCGATTCTCCTGCTCCTCGGATGTTGCCTGGCCGTCTGTGCTTTTCCAGCACCGCACTCTCGACTCTGATTCCAGCATCTGCCGTCCTCATTTTTTCTCTGGAAAACATACCAGTCCTGTACATTGTCACATGTACCAAGATACAGTGAAAAGTGTTGTTTTGCAAGCTATACAGGCAAACTGTACCATACAAAATGCATCAGGAAGACAAAAACAGAATGCAGAATATAGCGTAATAGCAGCAGAGAAGGTGTAGAGAGAGAGATCACTATTAACATTTGAAAGATTGCTCAAAAGTCTGATAACAGTGAGGAAGAAGCTATTCTTGAATCTAATCATAAGTGAATTCAAAATGTTACATCTTTGACCCGAAGGAAGAGGGTGCAAGAGAGTATAACCAGGTTGGGAAGGGTCTTTGATTCTGTTGGTAGCTTTCCCAAGGTAGTGTAGATGGAGTCAATGGATGGAAGGCTGGCTGGTGTAATGGGCTAGGCTGTGTTCACAATTCTCTGTAGTTTCTTGTGGTATTGAGAAGAACAGCTGCCAAACCACGCAGTGATGCATCCAGGTAGGATGCTTTCTATGATATGTGGTATGGCCACTCAGAACCCTCTTGAGGAGATTAGTGATCACTCACATTCTTCTGATGAAAGGGATGCAGAATGCTTCTACAGCCTCATTCCTACACAGACTGAGTACTGCAGTCTTGGCTAGCAAAAACCCAAATGGTTCAGCTGCAGTTAACTCAGGGACATGACGGTTTGACAGATTGGATACCATGTCACTTCAGTCTACGGGTTAAATCACCAAATACAGCCATCAATCACCATAGCCAGGAAACTTGTCACTAATTCAATTGTAAAGAATCTGGCCACAAAATGGAATGGAAAAACACCAAAAAGACTCAATAGGAAGATGAAGAATCCTAAGCCTCAATCCAACATTATAAAAATACACATTTTCTTTCAGAAATAACTTTGACATTAGAGTTTCAGGCTTAGAATTATAGCATAGAAGAAGTCTTGCCTCAGCACAGAGTTACAGAATTGCTAATAACACAAGAAACCCATCAAGATGGGACTAGCTCTCTGACCCAATTCCAATCTCCTGTTTTTTTCCCTATATCTCTGCACTTTTTGCATGAGCTCCGAGCCATACTATATCAAACCATTTCATTAGTTTCACAAAAACAGAAAATGGTGGAAACACTCAGTAGTTCTGCAGCAACTGTGGAAAACCAGAGTTAATGTTTCAGGTTAACAAGCTTTCATCAAAATGGGGATATTATAGAAAGCAGAGCTCTATGTTAAGCAACACTTTATTTTAAAATTCTTATCCTTCTCTTCAAATTCTTTACTACCTTTTACCCTAGGTATCTCCAGAACCTCCTAGGCGAAAGTGAGTACTGCTGATAAAAGTTTAAAGTCAAGAATGTGGTGCTGGAAAAGCACAGCAGGTCAGGCAGCATCTGAGGAGTGGGAATATCGACATTTCGGGCAAAAGCCCTTCATCATAATGACTTTCCTGCTCCTTGGATGCTGCCTGACCTGCTGTGCTTTTCCAGCACCACACTGTTGACTGTAATCAGGGAGGCACAGATATGGTGAATAACATACGTCGTTTCCCCAGGGTAGGGGATTTCAAAACTAGAGGGTATAGGTTTAAGGTGAGAGGGGAAAGATTTATAAGAGGCCTGAGGGGAAACCTTTTCACACAGAGGGTGCTGTGTCTGTGGAAAGAACTGCCTGAGGAAGTGGTAGGGGGGGTACAGTTACAACATTTAAAAGACATTTGGATGGGTACATGAATAAGTTTAGTGGGATATGATGGTCGAATAGAGTGACGCTGGAAACATACAACAGGCCAGTCAGCTCCAAGGACCGGAGAGTCGACGTTTCAGGCATGAGCCCTTCATCAGGAATGATTGAAGGGTTTCTGCCCGAGACATCAATTCTCCTGCTCCTCGGATGCTGACTGGCCTGCTGTGCTTTTCCAGCACCACCCTTTTCAACTCTGATTCCCTAGCATCTACAGTCCTTACTTTCTCCTTAGAAGAATACAGGCCAAATGCAGGCAAATGGGACTAATTTATTTTGGGAAAGCTGGTCAGCCTGACCAAGTTGGACCAAAGGGTCTGTTTCCATGCTGTATAACTCTATGAATCTATGTCTCTACACCTTTTACCGGATCACTCTGTTATGTTTAGAGAGGAAAAATGTAATGGAACAAAACTTAGAAGCATTGTGGGAAAGACGTTGTAGAACTCCAGAAGGGCATAGCAATGATGGTGAAGTGGGCCGATCAATGGGCAAATGAAATTCAATGAAGGGAAATGTAGGTAAATGTAAGGCATTTTAGTAGGAATATCATCAACAGGCAATTTAACCCTTTTTGAATTACATAAATACAGATATTTCGGCTATCCTAACAAGGGCTTTTATTTAATTGAGACTACAGACCTGGCTGGTCCGCGGCCCCTCGGGGGAGGAATCCCGCACGAATACGGGTTTTATCATATCTGATGTTAACACATCCCGAGCATGTAAGAGACTTAAATATACACCCTGGTTAGTTGTAGGTTAGATTAGTAGATAGTTGAGTTTTGTTTGTTTGTGTTTTTTTTTCTTTTCGTTTTTTTTTGTTTTGTTTTTTTTTCTATTTTTGTCAAATTATGGTTATTGTATATTTGAGCTAATTGTATATCAAAGTTTATATCTGAGAGTTTTGTTTATTTTTGTAAACTTGTAAAAATGTTAAATTTCTAATAAAAATATCTATTAAAAAAAAATAAAAATAAAATAATAATAAAAAAAAACAGGCAATTTAAAATAAAGAGTACAATTCTTAAGGGGATGAAGGAGCAGAGGAACCTGGTGCATCTGTGCATTGATCAATGAAGGTGGCAGGGCAGATGGAAACAGCAATTTATAAAGTGCTTCATATCTTGGGCCTTATTAACTGAGCTATAGAGTGCACGAGCAGCACGTTATACAGGACACTGTTAGAATTAGTGCCATTCTATAAGAAAGACATGCAAAAATGGTCCCAGGAATGAGAAACCTCAGCTCTGAGGATAGATTGGAGAGGTTGGGACTGTTCTCCTTAAAGAGAAGAAGGCTAAGAATAGATCTGATAGATGATTTTAAAATCTTGAGAGGACTCAATAGATTGGAAGGAACTGTTCCCACTCACACAAAAATTGAGAACAGAAAGGAGATCTACAATGATTTGTAAACGTGGCAAAGGTGCCTTGAGCAAAGAAACTTTTCACCTAGCTGATTGGTTGGGTCTAGAATGTACTGCTTGTGAGTGCAAATTTAATTGAGGTATTGAAAAGGGCAATTGGAAAATTAATGAGCTAGGAACAGTGTGCAAGGAAATGGGAACAAGGCAGATGAAAGGTGGTAAGTCATAATTGTAGTGATTGGAATGAGGTCAAAGTTGAAACTTTATTGCTGGAACAGCACAGCAGGTCAGGCAGCATCCAGGGAACAGGAGATTCGACGTTTCGGGCACAGGCCCTTCTTCAGGATCTCCAGCATCTGCAGACCTCACTTTCTCCTTGGAATGAGGTCAGCCAGGTGGACTTCATGAGTTCCCTGATTGGAGCTGTTAATGAGGTCCAATCAGGGAGTCCTGGCTGACAGATATAAACAGGAGGGTCATGGGTTCTGCTCACTTCAGGAGCTGACAGTGTGCTAGTTGGGTCAGTGTCATGTAATATGCACTTGCAAATAAAGAGTGACTTGGTGACGGGATGCCAGCCTTCGTGGAAGTACTTCAGAAATACTCAAAGGAGAGATATGTACCACAATTCTGTGATTTGCCCTAAAATCACCAATTTGGCCTGATACCAAATAATGCTTCTATGGTGCATCTTGCGATCTCTTTTACACTGTTATTGGATGAGATAAAGGAGGTAACTTGCAATTGTGGCAGTCAACACTCAACACGAAACTTGAGTCATCACCTTCAGGAGATGAAGGACAAAATTTGAGGAAATAAAAAGTTCAAAAATAAACATCGCAGGCTTAAATCATTGCAGGGTGTGGCCATTATGGGAATATGAAAGAGCTTTCAGGAAATCTACTGCATTACACAAAAATGCATGTATTCCATTCAACCCAATCATTTGGTGATACCAGTACATTCCATAAAAATAAAGGATGCTAATTAATTTTATCCCTCATTAGATATTAATTCATTACAGGATTATAGAGTTAACTTGAATATTTTGATGTGTGATAATCATACGATGAAGTCACTCTATCCAAATCATCAAAGGACATTAAGAAATAACTTTTTAGAAGTTCATTCTTGACAGGTGAGCATCAGCAATGAGACAAAGCCAGCATGCATTACCTATCTCTAATTGCCCCTAAGCCACCTTGTTGAACTGCTGCAGTCCATGGAGTAAGTACACCCAAAGTGCTGACATAAAGGGAGTTTCGCCCACCGGTAGTGAAGGAACAATGATATACAGGGCGACAGCCATTTCGATGGAGTCGGTTTCCATGGTTTCAGTTAGCCACAGTTTATCACAGCCAGAACCCTTTACATGGAACTTTCCAGAACCAGGGACCAGGGGGCTGCCGGGGTGGTAAATTTCCCATTTAAATAAATAGGTTCGCTACTATCCTTGGTTTTGGGCTTCCACGGTAAGTCTTGGAGCATATCCTCCATGGGTGTGGAGGGACTACTGTAATCCTGAGTCAGGATGGTGTGGATAGGAACATGCAGTTGGTGATATTCTCTGCACATACTGCCTTTACTCTTCCTGGCGGTACTGCTGAAGATGCAGCATTCGGTACACGGTACATGTTTTTGCCACCGTACACCAATAGTAAGGGAGTGAATGTTGTGGATGGCATGCCAACCAAGCAAGCTGTTTGTGCTGGATGGCAAAGCACTCCTGAATGTCATTGGAGCTGTAGTCTGTGAGTTAATGGAGCACGTTCTTGACTTGTGCTTTGGTGATGAGATGTTTGGAAGTCAGGGGATGATTTACTTGCTGAAGAATTCCCAGCCTCCAACCTGCTCACAAATGGTGCTGAACATCCATTCATTTAGCAGCAAACATCCCTACAACTGATCTTACATTTGAGGGAAGAGGTTCAGTGAAGCAGCTGAAGATAGTTGAGCCCAGACTTTACCCTGAGGATCATTCCCATCCATAGTTGGGTGGGGGGGGGGGTTCTTTTTTGTTTAGCTCACAGATGAAAAATGAATATAGAAGGAAATAAAGGGAATCAATCTCACTTTAGTGAAGGACATTTAAATCTCCAGGGATCTATGTTCTGAATAGCCACATGAAAAGATGAAAAAGAGGCAGAAAAAGGAAGAGAAAGCAATCAGTTCATCTTGCTAGTATCTTGTGATTGTGATGCCTTGTGCATTATGAGACAGACAGTATCCAGCTGAAATAAAAACTGAAAGTGCTGGAGAAACTTAGCAGCTCTGGCAGCATCTGCAGAAACACAGTGAGTTAACATTTCAAGTCCAGTGTGACTCTTCTTCAGAATTTGTCATTGGGCTTAAAACATTAATCCTGTCTCTCATAGGACATCCATGCAAAAAAGGAGAGGGCTACGGGAATGAGAAGCATTTAAAAAGATCTATCACAAGTTCAATGGGTTCAACAGTCTCCTTCTGCTCTACATGGTTCTATAGATCTCTCTGTAGCTCTATAGAGAGGAAGGGAAGTGTTGGAAAAGGAAAACACAGACATTTGAAAATGAACAGGGAACATCTTTTGTGAGTTTACCTTGCCAGTCTTGTTAGAATTTTATAGGTTTCCGTAAGTCCTCCTAACTCTTCTAAACACCAGTGAACACCTTCCTAAATAATCCAGTCTCCAGTTCCCAGGGATTCTTAATTTAAACGTCACTGTCAAGTGCCTAAGTGGGAAAAATTTAGGGTCTTCTTGAAGAGGCGACATGGGAGTTTTGCCTCCACAGAATTCTATCCCCATGGTCTCTGACTTTGGTTGAATCAGACAATCAGTTGACAATAATGACTCATGTGTCACTTTAATGAATGATGTACACAACCTGCCTACTGCACCGTTTGTGCAGGATTAACGTCCATCATCATTTCCATTACAAAATCCTCATACTAAATACTTGGCTTGTTTTGAATTTGCTGGCTCCATCCAAGTTTAATATTTTCAAGGCCTTCAGGATAGAGAGGACTAAGATTAGCCAAAGTACAAAGGGATCTGGGAGTGCTAGTTGAGGATTCTCTAAAAGGAAACATGCAGGTGGAGTCCGTGATTAAGAAAGCGAATGCAATGTTGTCATTTATCTCAAGAGGGTTGGAATATAAAAGCACCGTTGTGCTACTGAGACTTTATAAAGTTCTGGTTAGGCCCCATTTGGAGTACTGTGTCCAGTTTTGGAAACAGGCCCTTCGGCCAAACAAGTCCACACCGACCCGCCAAAGCGCAACACACCCATACCCCTACATTTACCCCTTCACTTAACGCTATGGGCAATTTAGCATGGCCGATTCACCTAACCTGCACATTTTTGGATTATGGGAGGAAACCGGAGCACCCAGACGAAACCCACGCAGACACGGGGAGAATGTGCAAACTCCATACAGAGAGTCGCCTGAGGCGGGAATTGAACCCGGGTCTCTGGCGCTGTGAGGCAGCAGTGCTAATCGCTGTGCCACCGTGCTGCTTGGAGAGGGTGAACGCTAGGAAATTGTTTCCTTTAGGCGAGGAGACTAGGACCCGTGGACACAGCCTTAGAATTAGAGGGGGTAAATTCAGAACAGAAATGAAGGCAGAGATTGATAAATTCTTGATGTCACGAGGAATTAAGGGCTACGGGGAGAATGCGGGTAAGTGGAGTTGAAACGCCCATCAGCCATGATTGAATGGCAGAGTGGACTCGATGGGCCGAATGGCCTTACTTCCGCTCCTATGTCTTATGATCTTATGGTCTTATAGCAAGGATTCCTACAACTCCTGAGAAGTGCAAATGTAAGCATTCATTGATTAATCAGTAAATAATCAGTAAATCGAGCAGATTAAGGCTAAATACTTCTGTGCTAAAACAAAAAATGCAAATGCATGAAACATGAAAGGGATTACAAGGCTGCGTTGTTCAGTTTTTGATAGTATTGTTCTCCTGTGGTTTCTTAGATTCAACAAAAATCTACAATGATGCTATGGATCTTAGCAGATCCTAATATCTTGGTGGGATAGTGTACAGTGAAGAGGGTTACCTCAGAGTACAATGGGATCTTGACCAGATGGGCCAATGGGCCAGGGGGTTGCAGATGGAGCTTAATTTAGATAAATGCGAGGTGCTGCATTTTGGGAAAGCAAATCTTAGCAGGACTTATACACTTAATGGTAAGGTCCTAGGGAGTGTTGCTGAACAAAGAGGTTCATAGTTCCTTGAAAATGGAGTCACAGAGAGATAGGATAGTGAAGAAGGTGTTTGATATGCTTGCCTTTATTGGTCAGTGCCTTGACTATAGGTGTTGGGAGGTCATGTTGCTATACAGGATATTGGTTAGGCCACTAATGGAATACTGCATGCAATTCTGGTCTCCCTGCTTTAAGAAAGATGTTGTGAAACTTGAAAGGATTCAGAAAAGATTTACAAGGATGTTACCAGAGTTGAAGGGATTGAGCTATAGGGAGTAGCTGAATAGGCTGTGGCTATTTTCTCTGGAGCATTGGAGGCTGAGGGGTGACCTTATAAAAGTTTATAAAAGCGTTAGGGGAGGGCATGGATAGGCTGAAAAGTTAAGGTTTTTTTCCCCTGGGTAGGTATTTAAGATGAGAGGGGAAAGATTTAAAAGGGACCTAAGGAGCAACTTTTTCACACAGAGGGTGGTGCATGTATGGAATGAGCTGTCAGAGGAAGTGGTAGAGGCTGGTACAATTACAACATTTAAAAGGCATCTCAATGGTATATGAATAGGAAAGGTTTAGAGGGATATGGGCCAAATGCTGGCAAAGATTTACTTGGATATCTGGTCGGCATGGACAAGTTGGACAACAGGGTCTGTTTCCAAGCTGTACATCTCTATGAGTCAATGAGTCTAAATGTGGACTCATCAGCTCTGTGGAGATATCTAATAAGGAAGGGAGCATAACTTCACATTTAGCTGAGGCACGGAACATGGATTCAAAATGGATAAAAGCAAACATCGGATTGATGTCAATAAATCTTTTATTCAAAAGTTATTCAAAATTCCTGAAGTATTTGCATGCATTAACATTTCACTATTAATTAATCTCACCTCTTTTGTATGCAGTTTCCAATTCTCCTCCTCACTGGATAGAAACTGGACAGCAACAATTCACAACATGAAAGTCAGAGCAGGTGCCTGGTACCTCCAGCTCACTGCTTATTCCTTCAGCCCTCCCACTTGGTCTCCAGTCACCGACATCTCAGCACACACTCCATGGGCAGAGACTGCATGCATTCTCTATCCGCAGATACTGGCATCCAATACATACCAGCCACCTCTGATCCACTCGCAAGACAGATTCTGCAATGCTTTGCTGCACTTTCCAGTGGAGAAAGTGAGGACTGCAGATGCTGGAGATCAGAGCTGAAAAATGTGTTGCTGGAAAAGCACAGCAGGTCAGGCAGCATCCAAGGAGCAGGAGAATCGACGTTTTGGAATCTTCTTGCAAACTTCTTCCTGATGTCTCCGCCCCCACCTCCTCTCTGGCCTATCACCTTCACCTTAACCTCCTTCCACCTATCACATTCCCAACGCCCCTCCCCCAAGTCCCTCCTCCCTATCTTTTATCTTAGCCCGCTTGGCACACCCTCCTCATTCCTGAAGAAGGGCTTATGCCCGAAATGTCGATTCTCCTGCTCCTTGGATGCTTCTCCAGATATTTCCTTGCAGGAGGCACACAATGACTGGTTCATATTTATAAAGGTCTCTTTCAGTCTGCAAATAGAAGTACAGAAAACTAAAAAGATACAATCTTTACATTGCTTGGATGCTCACAACATCCCTGACTACTGTGCCCTGCTTTTTATGCGCCTTCATCCTGACCTTAAAGTCTCACTGTACTTCTGGCTTGACTCACATTTCAGCACAGACATAAATCAGACAGCTTGTCAACAGTCATCAGTCAAGGGGCTGGGCATGTTGCTGGATGGCACCATGCCACATCAATCTCACACCTGAACCATGTGCCAGCAGCAGACATGACAAATTCGCTGCACATATATCAGCCGAATGAGCATGTTACCAAGTCTAAGGGAATTACTCAGTCAAGTCAAGGGATGCAGCCTTCAGTCAGGGGCCCTAGACATTAACGCAAGGTCAGTGTCCAGGTACACAGACACATTCAGTTTTTATTTCTGCAGAGTCAGGGCTCCATGTCACTATTGTTCCTGGCAATTGGCCACAGTCAGTCCTGCAGGTGTAGTGCGAGCAATCCCCAGGGAATTGTGTTTTGTCAGATGGGCAGCTGCGCACAGATCAGTCCAAGGTCCAGTCCATTGTTGCTATATGTCCAAGTCAGACACAGTCAGTCCTAGGGTCAGCGCAATGAAAGTCAAGGCTCGGCTGTCAGGGAACACTGCTGAGGTTGGACCAACAAGGAAATCAGGATTGGAAGCAGCATGCTGCGATACACAATTTGAATGGTCACCCCCCCGATGGAAGGGTCAGTGCAACATAAACGCTTAGCATGTCTAAGCTATAGGGTCAGGGCTCAGGTGGTCATGTTGAGAGACAAAATTGTGAGTCAAAGGGCTGTGTGGGAGTGTTTGGAAGCTCAGTACTGACAGGCTCAATAGGGAGTGCCAGGAAGACTGACATGCATGATCTGTAGTGCCTTCAATATCCATGCAAATTGTAAATGGCCACTGGAAACGAAAAATGGCTGCAATCATACTGAGTAGGGTGGAGTAAGTGCTTCTTTTTCAAGAACACCCCCAAGTCTATTTGTCAGAGATGTGAGGACCTTCAAGGGGCAATTGTATTCATCAGGCACATTTACAATGGAAGTTGGAGACACGTGAATTCACAGTGACCTGAATGTGAAACATTCCAGCGCCTAACTGCATGGGATAAAATCCTGGTCACACCCAAACTTGACCATGTCATTGATCATTGCAGGTTGAAGACAGTCATCTCTGTGAAGCAGAATTAATTCCAGATGGCCAGCACATCTGTGGGCCATGATTCACAATCCAAGCTCTCACAGGCTGCACAAAGGCATAGACAGACTTCCTCTCACCTTGAAATGTAAATATTCACCAACATGCTCTTATATGCAATGCTGTCATTCTTAGATAAAAGTGGCAGTGGAAGTACAATGCACTTACAACCTCCTACTCTAGTTCTGCAACTTGGCGTCTGTTGTATTTATTGGAATAGAGGTCCCTGTATGAAAGTTCCACATAGGGGTACTCCATGACCCTCCAAGCTCCACTCAATGAAGGACTGATCTAAATTGTAGTTTGAAAGCGGTTGTAAATGCTGATGATCCATATTCCTACGGATGTGTTGTTTCTCTGTAATTCCCAGATGGTTTATTGGAAGCATGACCATTGGATCCAGACACACCAGAAGTTACTGTCACTCCAACAAGTTCTTGGAGAAATAGAGGAGGATCAGATACACCAGCAAGCCCAGGAGCAGCAGAAACCTGCAGTGGCTACTGAACCACCTCCACAGGAAGAGGTTACAGCTGGAGGCCCCCCTTAGGATGTGCAGGAGACCCAGAGTTTGTCATCCATGATGCCTTTTCCTCCAGATGAATGAGGCGCAGTGTAATCCCCCAGGACACCGTCACTGAGCAATGCCATTTGCTGGAGCAGAACCTTCCACATGGAGTGGCCATCCCATTGCAGTGGTCGTCAAGGTGACAGCTACACAAAACCTCTTTGTAACTGGCTGCTTCTAAGGATCCACTGGGGACCTGTGTGGGACCTTACAACCCTCAACCCAGAAACTCATCAAGGCTGTTCCTGATGCATTTTTGCCAGATCACAACATTTTATCTCATTTCTCCATGCCAAGGTCCTTGCTGCAGACTGGACAGGAGGCTTTGCCAACAGAGCTGGCATTCCCCAGGTACAGGATACTATAGACAGGACACACATGAGAGTTCCTTATCATAGTGTAACTGACTTTATCAATAGAAAAGTCTTTTGTTCCATCAAATGTACAAATCAACTGTGATCATCAGTACCACATCTTGGAAAGCTGTGCCAGGTACCCTAGGAGCTGCATGATGCCCATATCCTTGAGAACCCTTGTATCCCTGCTTTGTTGGCAGAGATGGATGCCTTACATGGATGGTAACTTGGAGACAAGGGCCACCAACTGTGGCCATGGCAAATGAATCCATTACACAACCCCTGATTGAGGCCAGGGGTAGAAAAAATGCAGCCCACTCTTCCATCAAGAGGGGGCAGACAATAGGCTTGCTGAAGATGAGGTCCCAAGACCTGGCCTTTGTAGTACACTCCAGACAGAGTGTGGCATATAATCCTGGCCTGCAATGTTCTTCACAACTGGAACTTGCAAAGAGGAGTTGCGATGGATC
Organism: Chiloscyllium plagiosum; assembly: GCF_004010195.1. Taxonomy (NCBI): domain Eukaryota; kingdom Metazoa; phylum Chordata; class Chondrichthyes; order Orectolobiformes; family Hemiscylliidae; genus Chiloscyllium; species Chiloscyllium plagiosum. Next base: position 10,859,336 of record NC_057737.1, on the reverse strand, counting down.
CTGAAGAGTTAGGACAGCAACACAAGCCTTCCAAGGTGAAGATAGAACACTGCAGCATCAAGTGCAGCAGGAATTACAACATTTAAAAGGCATCTGGATGGGTATATGAATAGGCATGGTTTAGAGGGATATGTGCTGAAAATGTGTTGCTGGAAAAGCGCAGCAGGTCAGGCAGCATCCAAGGAACAGGAGAATCGACGTTTCGGGCATAGGCCCTTCTTCAGGAATGGCTTCAGGCTCATGCCCGAAACGTCAATTCTCCTGCTTCTTGGATGCTGCCTGACCTGCTGCGCTTTTCCAGCAACACATTTTCAGCTCTGATCTCCAGCATCTGCAGTCCTCACTTTCTCCTCTTTAGAGGGATATGTGCCAAGTGCTGGCAAATGAAACTAGATTAGGTTGGGATATCTGGTCGGCATGGACGGGTTAGACCGAAGGGTCTGTTTCCATGCTGTACATCTCTATGACTCTCTGACCTGACAGATGTGAAGCAAAAACAGAATTTGCTGGAGAAGCTCAGCAGGTCTGGCAGTATCTGCAGAGAGAAATCAGAGTTAATATTTCGGGTCGAGTGACCCTTCCTCAGAACGGGTAGATGTGAGGTGGCTGCAGTGATCACTCATTGACTGTACAGTTGTTGTTGATCGAAAAGGCAGGCAGTGCCTGGCATTTCCCAGAGGCAAATGCAGTTTCTGTATGTTTGATTTCTTTTTTGTTCACTTTTGCTGTTGCTGAATAAAAGTGAACGGTTTTGAACCGTTTGAAGGCTTTCCAGTGTGTGATGGTCCCACATTGAACAATGAGCGGGGGGTTGAGCTTCACTGGGCATCACGAAAAGAGTAGCATTCCCTTAGACAGGTTTGCAAGATGGGATGTGGCTAAGGAGGGGTACAAAGGTGCTTAAATAGGAAGAGATGTACTAATGTGTACTTGAACATGCAATGAAACGTCAGCTGTGCCATCTGTAAGCCTGCAACATGTTTGTTCCTGGTTGCCCTCTTACTATGTGCATTGTGAAGGACTGGTCTTAATGATAAAGCCAATGCTAGGAATCACAGGACTCCCCAAACAGGTCTGCCTACAACAACTGAGAGAATACAATGTGGCATAACAGCATGATACATGTGGAAAATATTCAAGGAATTCTACCAAATGTGCCAAAGTTAACACTTAGCCAATTTCTGGTATGATTCACCCCGTTGGATAAACAAAATGTACAAAAATCATTTAATGTACAAGGCTGGTAACCAAAGGTGTGACAAAACAGGTAGCAGGCAAGTTTAGAAAATTCAGCATTTCCTTCAGAAAGGATAAATCATGAGGTGGACACGGTAAATGTAGATGAAGCATTTCTGCTTAAAGGGAACTAAAACCAAAAACGCAAATGAATTTCTAATAAATGCTACAGGGAAGTAAGGACAAACTTTTGTCGATGTGTGGTTAGAAAGTGGAACTCAGACCACAGGAAGTGGTTGAGTCAAATATCTTAGATACATTCAAACAGAAATCAAATGATTGGTATGTGCAAAAGCTGAGGTGAGGCAGGTTGGAATTCTGTGTGACTCCGAGATTGTGATGGGATTCATGTGGAGCATAAACAGGCCAATTTGTCTTGTTTGGCGTGTATTCAACTATTATGGAAATTCAATGATGTCACAATGTCTATCATCACAATCCCAGCGCTGTGCCCATTACTGACTACATGGCAGTCCAAAATAATTTGATTCACACTCTTAATATTACCATCCAGTAAGATGGTGGTGAAGTAGGACACTTCAGCCAGAGTACATCCGCTCCGCCATTTAAGATGGTAAGACCATAAGACATAGGAGCAGAAATTAGGCCATTCAGTCCATCGTGTCTGCTCTGCCATTCAATCATGGCTGATAAGTTTCTCAAACCCATTCTCCCGCTTTCTCCCCATAACCCATGATCCCCTTTCTTTTTCTTCTTTCTTTCTTTCTCTTTTCCTCCCTCTCTCACCCTTGGATACCCGGTCCCGGCCTCCAACTCCCAACCTCTGAAGCTGGGACGCCAGCGGTCAGCGGCCCCACACAAAGTGGGGCAGTGGCCCAGCACAGTGCATGGTGGCAGCCAGTGGTCAGACCACGCAGAAGCCTCCTGCAGAGAGCCCCGGCAGAGACACTGTGATGCTTGCCTTTTTAACTTTGCTTCTTATCTTTCTGATCTATGGATTATACACCTACAGCTATAATGTCATTTTTTTTCTTCATTTCTCTATTCTGGAACTAAGGACTGTCCCTAGGTGCTCTGTACCAAAGATGGCACCCTGTGTTGGTGACACTGTTGCACTGTAACTAATCTTGTAACTGAAGAGGCTGTACCTAGGTACGCTCACTGCTTTAAGTGGCGACTTGTAAACTTTCCAATGTACTGGTTTGAGTACATGTAACAATAATGTTAATTCAATTTGATAATGAATGTAATCCAAATATTTCTTTTCTATTCATTTATGGGATTTGAGCATTTATTGCCCATCCCTAGTTGCAGAGTTGAGATAATCTGCAGGTCCACCTGCAATGCCTTTGGGAGGGAGTTCCAGCACAGTAAAGGAACAACGATTAATGTCCATGTCAGATAGATGAGTGACTTGGAAAGGAACATGCCGCACATGCTGTTTCCCTGTTATTATGAATAATATACAACAGAGGCCAAGAATTTTCCTCAAAACTACATTTGTTCTCTATTCAAAGGTTTCCTTGAAAAAGAGTCACACATGATTCGGTATATAATTCACCAAAAAGGCCAACTTTTGTGAATGCTCAACTGTCAGCTTTCAGCCCAAAATTGACATCGCTTGATTTCTATACATTTTGCTATTTGACTACTTCAACAAACATTAAAGTCACCATCACTGAAGGCATCAGCATGTTGTGTATAACAATACTAACAGCCTTCTACGGAAAGCTAAGATTTATTAAATATTTCATAATCCAGATTCTGTGAGTCCTACCTTTGTAACAACAATCTGCATTTATATAGTGCCTTTACACAGGAACTGGGAGCAGGCATAGGCTATTTGGCCCCTTGGGCCTGTTAAACCTTTCAGTCAGATCATGGCTAATCTGACTGTTGGCTTAATTCCACTTTCCTGTCTTTTGCATACAACCTTTCATTCACTTGTTGATTTAAAATCTGCCTCTCAGCCTTGTATATACCCAATGATCCTGCCTTCTCTGTTTTCTGGGGAAAACAGATGAACGATCCTTTGTAAGAGGCGAAATCGCCTCATCTCAACCTTAAATGGAGGATCCCTAATTCTCAAGCTGTCTCCCGGGTTCAAGACTCCACCATAAGGGGAAACCTAAAATTGCATAGTCGACTTAGTAAAGCTACAACACAGGACCAGTTGCATCTCCAGCAGCATATTCAACATGCACTAGACAGGCTAAGCAATCCTACAATCAACCAGTTAGATCTAAACTCTGCAGTCCTGCCACATCCAGGCCTGAATGGTGGTGAACAATTAAACAAATCACTGGAGGAGGAAGCTCTATAAATATCCCTACTACCATTGAAGAGAGAGTCCAGCACATCAATACAGAAGACGAGGCTGAAGCATTTGCAACAATCATAAGCCAGCGGTGCTGAGTGAATAATCTGTCTTCTCCAGCATCACAGATGCCAGTTTAGTATTCCAGGGGCCTACATAATACTCTGGGAAATTAGGTTCAAATCCCACCACAGCAGTTGGTCAAATTACAAATCTGAAATTAAAAGTCTAATGATAGCCATAAAACACTTGCCAATTGTTGCAGATACCCACCTGGTTCACTAATGTCCTTTTAGGGAAGGGAAAACAGCTGTCATTCCCTGCTGCAGCCTACATGTAACTCCAGGCTCTCAGTAATATGGTTTCCTGTTAACTGTCCTTTGAAATAGCCTAATAATCCATCTAAACACCAAAAATATCTTCAAAGAGGAATGAAACTGGATTGATAACCCGGGGTTAACCTAATGGTTAGAAATGACAATGGCAAACTCAGTCCTGTCAATCGTATCTGGGAGCAAGTGCCAAAATTGAGAGAGCTGTCTCACAGTCTTGTCAAGCAACAGCCTGACAACGTCATGTCTCACAGACAATGTTCAGTCCCAGAAGCAAGAGTGGAAATAGAGTGATATACAGTCAGGAGGGAGCTGCCCTAGGAGTCCTCAAACATTGACCCATGAAGTCTCATGGCTTCTGGTCTAACATGGGCAAGGAAACCTCCTACTGATTACTGCATGCCACCCTCGCTCAGCTGATGAACCAGTGCTCCAACATGTTGAACAGCATTTGGAGGAAACGCTGAGGGCGGCAAGGACACAGAATGTACTCTGGGCTTTAGAACCTCAAAGCGCATCACCAATGATGGCATGGATGCACCCCTGCTTTCTGAGCTGGTCAAGTCCCAAAAGAGAACCTGGCAAGGCTGGGTCTGCAGCAGGTGCTAAAGGGAACAGCTACCAGGAAGAACATACTTGACCTCATGGTCACTGACTTGCCTTCCAAAGATGTATCTGTCTACGACAGTGATCGCAGGGATCACTACCACACAGAGAATCTCCTCCACTAGTTCACATTACCAAATGGATATGCTTTGAACAGGTTTAGAAATTCAAAGCTTGTCATTCACGAGGCACTGGACCATCAGCAGCAGAATTATAGTCCAATACAAGCCGCAACCTCATGGCCTGGCATGTCCCCACTCTATCAACACCATCAAGTCAGGACATCAACTCTGGCTCATAAAAACATAAGAACTAGGAGCAGGATCTGGCCCCTTGAGCCTGCTCCGCCATTCAATAAGATCATGGCTGATTTTTTTGTGGACTCAGATCCACTTACCCACCCTCTCACCATAGCCCTTAAGTCTTTTCCTGTTCTTTGCCTTAAAAACATTCAATGTGGTAGCCTCAACTGCTTCACTGGGTAGGGAATTCCACAGATTCACAACCCTCTGGGTAAAGAAGTTCCTCCTCAACTCAGTCCTAAATCTCCCTCTTATTTTGAAACTATGCCCTCTAGTTCTACTTTCACCCACTAGTGAAAACAAACTCTCTGCATCTATCTTATCTATACCGTTCTTAATTTTATGTTTCTGTAAGATCCCTTCCCATTCTTATAAATTTCAATAAGTACAGTCCCAGTTTACTCAATCTCTCCTCATAAGCCACCGTCTCAACTCCAGAATCAGCCTGGTGAACCCCTTCTGCCCTCCCCTCTAATGCCAGTACATCTTTTCACAGGTAAGAAGACCAGAACTGTACCGAGTACTCCAGATGTGGCCTCACCAGCACCCTGTACAGCTGCAGCATAACCTCCCTGTTTTTGGACTCCATCCTTCTAGCAATGGAGGCACAATGGAGGATCAATGGAGAGTGCAAGAGGGCATGCCAGGAGCAGCACCAGGCAGGCCTAGAAATGAGATGTCCACCTGGTGAAGCCAAATAAATATCATTGGTTGGCAGGACTAAACAATCAGGAGAAAGTGAGGACTGCAGATGCTGGAGATCAGAGCTGAAAAATGTGTTGCTGGAAAGGCGCAGCAGGTCAGGCAGCATCCAAGGAGCAGGAGAATCGATGTTTCGGGCATAAGCCCATCTTCAGGAATCCCAAAACGTGCCCAAAACGATTCTCCTGTTCCTTGGATGTTGCTTGACCTGCTGCGCTTTTCCAGCAACACATTTTTCAGGACTGAACAATTCCACAACAAACAGCAGTCCTGCCACATCCAGCTAAGGGCAAAGGAACTGTTAATAATAGTAGAGAAAGTAGTGTAAGATTTAATGGTAGATTCTTAAGAGCAGAAAGTCAGTCAGACCTACTGAAAGCAAACCTACTCACACAAGAAACTGTGGGTTGTGGAAGAAGGGGATAGATCAAAATTATATATAGCATTCATGATCTGAAATTGTGGAGTCTGAAGGTTCTAAAGAGCGAAAGTAGAAAATGAGATGCTGCTCCTCCAGCTTGTTTGGGGTTGGATGGAACACTGCAGCAGGACAGAAATGTTAGCGTGAGAGCAGGACAGAAATGTTAGCATGAGAGCAGGACAGAAGTGTTAGCATGAGAGCAGGACAGAAATGTTAGCGTGAGAGCAGGACAGAAATGTTAGCGTGAGAGCAGGACGGAAATGTTAGCGTGAGAGCAGGACAGAAATGTTAGCGTGAGAGCAGGACGGAAATGTTAGCGTGAGAGCAGGACAGAAATGTTAGCGTGAGAGCAGGACGGAAATGTTAGCGTGAGAGCAGGACAGAAATGTTAGCGTGAGAGCAGGACGGAAATGTTAGCGTGAGAGCAGGACAGAAATGTTAGCGTGAGAGCAGGACGGAAATGTTAGCGTGAGAGCAGGACAGAAATGTTAGCGTGAGAGCAGGACGGAAATGTTAGCGTGAGAGCAGGACAGAAATGTTAGCGTGAGAGCAGGACGGAAATGTTAGCGTGAGAGCAGGACAGAAATGTTAGCGTGAGAGCAGGACGGAAATGTTAGCGTGAGAGCAGGACAGAAATGTTAGCGTGAGAGCAGGACGGAAATGTTAGCGTGAGAGCAGGACAGAAATGTTAGCGTGAGAGCAGGACGGAAATGTTAGCGTGAGAGCAGGACAGAAATGTTAGCGTGAGAGCAGGACGGAAATGTTAGCGTGAGAGCAGGACAGAAATGTTAGCGTGAGAGCAGGACGGAAATGTTAGCGTGAGAGCAGGACAGAAATGTTAGCGTGAGAGCAGGACGGAAATGTTAGCGTGAGAGCAGGACAGAAATGTTAGCGTGAGAGCAGGACGGAAATGTTAGCGTGAGAGCAGGACAGAAATGTTAGCGTGAGAGCAGGACGGAAATGTTAGCGTGAGAGCAGGACAGAAATGTTAGCGTGAGAGCAGGACGGAAATGTTAGCGTGAGAGCAGGACAGAAATGTTAGCGTGAGAGCAGGACGGAAATGTTAGCGTGAGAGCAGGACAGAAATGTTAGCGTGAGAGCAGGACGGAAATGTTAGCGTGAGAGCAGGACAGAAATGTTAGCGTGAGAGCAGGACGGAAATGTTAGCGTGAGAGCAGGACAGAAATGTTAGCGTGAGAGCAGGACGGAAATGTTAGCGTGAGAGCAGGACAGAAATGTTAGCGTGAGAGCAGGACAGAAATGTTAGCGTGAGAGCAGGACAGAAGTGTTAGCGTGAGAGCAGGACAGAAATGTTGGCGTGAGAGCAGGACGGAAATGTTAGCGTGAGAGCAGGACGGAAATGTTAGCGTGAGAGCAGGACAGAAATGTTAGCGTGAGAGCAGGACAGAAATGTTAGCATGAGAGTAGGACAGTGTATTGAATTGGTAAGGAACCAGAAGGTTAGGGTCATGCTTGCGGTCAGAGCAGAGGTATTCTGTAAAGTACACAGTCTGTGTTTGGGCTGATCAGTGTGAGGAGACCGCATTGTGAGCTGCTAATACAGCAGAACAGATTGAAAGAAGTACAAGTAAGATACTGCTTCACCTGGAAGTTGTATTTGGGACCTTGACAGTGTGAATGGTTGAAATAAAGGGACAAGTGCTACACCTTCTGTGATTGCATGAGAAGGTGATGGAGAAATGGACCAGAATTCAGCAAATTAGGAACTGTATACCACCAGCATCAACCCAAACACCAGCCCCTAACCCCCCCCCACCAACCCCACTTCCTCCCTAATCTTCTAATGCTGTCCTCAATGATATAATGGGAACAATGACTCTTAGAAATTCTGACTCATTTGCTTCATCTCTGCATTTTGTGTTTAGCAATACAGGGCAGACCAATATAACAGATATACATGTGGTTGCACAAAAGAAAAGTCTGATCCAGTGTAAAACTCACCTTCTGTCTTATTTTCATTTTCAGTTTCTCTTTCCAAAATGTCATTTTTCCTTTCTTCAGGAATACAGTTCCAGAAACAGTAAAAAAAACACTGACAAGATTTCAGCAAGTCACTGACAACGAGAGTTGGTAGGTCATTCAAAAGCAACAGCCTTATTATCCTGAGCACATGCACATGTACTTGCAAAATGGATTTCTCAACAGGAGTTGACCAGGGGAACCACTTAATAGCATTTCACCCATTTCCCTGCTGGAAATAACACTCAAGTGCAATTTTCATAACTGACCTCAGTGATTTCATATCCTCAAATTAGCTAATGACTAATGACTTTGTAGCTCACTGTAATATGGCAGTATTGTACACCAAGTATTGTATTTGTAAATTAAACAATGTTTTACAATTCCCCAGCTGTGTAGGAATATATGAGAAGCAAGAATGATCTGTACATAGTTGCTCAATGGAACGAAGCAAGCAGAAAATAATGAAGCAAGCAGTTTAGAGTCATAGAGTCATCCAGTGCAGAAACAGACTCTTCAATCCAACCAATCTAGGCCAACCATGTTCCCAAAATAAACTAGTCCCACCTGCTTGCATTTGGTCCATATCCTGCCAAACCTATCCTATTCATGTACGTATCAAAGTATCTTTTAAATGTTGTAACTGTACCCACATCCACTACGTCCTCTGAAAATTCATTCCACACATGAACCACTTTCTGTGTGAAAACATTGTCCCTCATGTTGTTTTTAAAATCCTTCTCCCCTCACTTTAAAAATATGCCCCCTTGTCTCATTTACCTTTTCTATGCTCCTCATGATTTTATAAACCTCTATAAGGTCAATGCTCAACCTCCTACATTCCACTGAAAAAAGTCCTAGACTGTCCAGCCTCTCCTTACAATTCAAACCCGCCAAATTAGGATAGTACATTAGAATAGCACCAGACAGGAGGAGGCTATTCAGTCCATCAAGTCTGTACTAGCACTTATGAAGAGCCATCTCCTCATTCCTCTCCTTCCTCCTTGGCAAATCCTTGGCAAGTTCAAACAAGCAACAGAGAATGCCACCTGTTTCTGCTGTGATATTATCAGGTGATTCATCAATATTTACAAAAGTTTAAAATAGATTTGAGCTACTTTGCTAAGCTTTGTGTGCCAATTGTGATTCAGTGAAAGCACTGTCATGGCTGAGTCAGAAAATTGTGGGTTTGAGTCTAATTCCAGACTTGGAGTACATCATCCAGTGCAATGCTGCTGTTCCAAAAGTTAAACATGCCATCTGCCTCCCAGCTGTACATAAAAGATCCAACTGAATAACAGGGGATTTCTCTTGGGTATCCTGTTCAATATATATCCCTCAATGACTATCAAGAAAAAACATTAGATCATTTTGTCATGGGCATGTTGATGTTTGTGGGGATTTTCTGTGGCTGAGCCACTTTATTCATTAGCTTAGAGATTCCAAACACATGCTGCAGGAACATTCAGACTTGCCTATTTCCAATTCTGTAATATTAAACAACTCCACCCCTGTCTCAGCTTATGTTCTTTGTTATATTTAGGCTTGACCCTCTCAACACACTCATAAGTTCTCATTTCCACTCTCCATAAAATTGAGTTCATCCAAAACTATGTTGCCTGTGCCCTCACCCACACCAAGTCCTGTTGACCCATCACCGGGCAAACAGGAGTAGCTGACAAAACTTAGTGCGAACTTTAGAGTTGGGAAATGGTTCTTACCCTATTACAGGAAAAGGGTCTAGCTATTTGGTGAGTTTCTGGTAAACGGCTCAGGTCTGTTCTTTCATCTCAAAATAGGATACAAATTCATGGTGATTAATCAAAACCTATTAAGGATAACTGGACAGGTGATGTGTCAAGACTGCAGCATGTTTGAGCACCTGGATACCACTGTGATTTAGAGCAGGCATGCCTGCAGGAAGTGTTTGAAGTTCAAGTAGCCTCCACTTGGAGTTCCTGAGCTGGAGGTGGAATGGCGGATACTGCGACACATCAAAGAGAGGGAGAATTACCGGGATACTTTGTACTCGGAAGCAGTTGCACCTCTTCGGATGGGGGCCTTCTGATTTGGTCAGTGGTCAGGGACAGGATGGTGTGACTCCAGGTGATGCAGGTAAGGGGATATGGACAGCATGAGAGCAGGAATGCTCACTTCTGCAATAGTCTGACAGGCTTGAAGTTCTCAAAGTCCGTTTGGATGAGGCAGGAGGCTTCAGAGCGGACATCCACATTGCCCACAGCACCGTGGTACTGGAAACCAATCCAGCGGGGAAAGTACCAAGGAATGTGGTGGTTGTAAGGGACAGTATCTTGAAGTGGATTGTCACTATTCTCTGCAGCAAAGAGTGTGAGTCCAGACAGCTGTGCTGCCTGCCCAATTCCAGGGTTTGAGACATCTGCTCTGGGTGAAGAAGAACTTGAGATAGGAGGGGAAGGATCTGGTGATTGTGGTCCATGAAGAACAGGGGTAGAACTTGTAATGCTGTCATGCATCAACAGTAGGGAAAATGTAAGAATCTATTGTAAGGAATGGGCTGGCTGGGCACTTAGAAAATAATGACAGGATTGGGAAGAATTGACAGGGATCATGAAAGAGAAATCATGTTTCACAAACCTGTTAGAGTTTGTTGAGGATGTAACTAACAGAATAGATAAGAGGAACAAATGGATGCAGCATATTTGGATTTTCAGAAGTCCGTCAATATGTTCCCATGCACAATGTTAGTAAACTAAATTAGGGTCATCTGGGGTAATGTGGATTGCAAAGATCAAAAACAGTGATTAGGAATAAATGGATCATTTTCAAGTTGCAGACTGTCATAAGTGGGGTACCACAATGATTCATAAACAAGATCAATAATGTGGATTTCAAACATAATATTGATGACACAAAAATAGGTGGGAATGTGAGTTGTAGGTAGAGGTGATGAGGCTTCAAGGAGATTTAGAAAGGCTAAGGGATGGATAAGGACAAGGCAGATGGAATGGAATGTGAAATAAATGCCGTTATGCACATAACAACAAACATGCAGAATATTTCTTAAGTGCTGAGAGGTTAAGAAGTGCTGATCGGTGTGGAGACCCAAGCATCCTTGTTCATGAGAGTCTGGAAGTTAACACTGAGGTGCAGCAGGTGAAGAGGGAGACAAATAGTTTTTTGGCTTTTATTGCAGAATGGTGTGAGTACAGGAGTTAAGATGTATTGTTGTAATTCTAGACAACCTTGGTAAGACAATACTGTGCACTTGGTGCAGTTTTGGTTTCTTTACCTAGGAAGGGTATACTTCTCATAGAAGGAGTGCAGCCAAGTTCACTAATCTTATGCCTGTTCTTGTTCGATTGTCTGGTGAGGAGAGATTGAGGAGACTGAGCCCATATTCTTTAGAGTTTAGAAGACTGAAAGTTGATCTCATTGACGTGTACAAACTTCTTACAGACCTCAACAGGATAGATGCAGGAAGGATGTTTCCTGTCTGGTAATGTCACAAACAAGGCAGTACAATCTCAGAACAAAGGGTAGACCATTTAGGATTGAGATGAAAAGTTTCTTCATGAAGAGGGTGATGAATCTTTGGAATTCTCTATCCCAGAAAGTGCTGGGAGCTCAGCCATTGCGTGTTTACAAGACAGAGAATGATAGATTTCCAGGTATTAAGAGATATGGGGATAGTGTGAGAGAATGATGTTGAGGTAAAACAAGATCAGCTGTCATCTAGTTGAATGATGGAGTAGGTACAGGGACTAAAATAGAATATAATCCTGCTCCGATTTCCTATGTACCTATGATATATCTGGCTATGAGGTTGCAGATTGTAATGGAATATAATTCTGTGGCTGATGTTTACTTTGCCCCTCTCGGCACTCATGCTTTTCACCTGCTAAGTTCCTCGAGTGTTCGTGCTATGATTAAGGCAATCCTTCAATTTGAAGGAAACAAAAATGACTATTATTCAAACGTTGCTCAGTTATTGCATGAATTCCTTTCTAAAGGTCTTGCAGTAAGTAGGATATGTGGCAGTTAAACACAAGTACTGTTATTTTTATTTGTTAATTGGCAAAAGTAGTGACCTATTTTCTACCTCTGTTGACTTTGGTTAAAGTAGCATTGAATCAGGACAAGATCTGAAATAATTTTAATTTGTGCAATCGACATGATAATTGGCTAAGAAACTTGCAGGATTTGATTAACAGCTTCAAAAAAGAGATAACTAATAATGTAGAGTGTAATTTTAAACTGTAGCATACTGTATGTTCATTACTGACCACATTGGTTCAGTTTTTTTTATTTTGTGATTCCAGGATACTTGCCCAGTGACATTCTGCAGTTTTGTTATTTTGTCAGTGAACGATATTTTCCACTGCAAATATACCAGGGCATGAACTCTTTCTCCGATTTGAAATAATTTATGTTCATTTATAATCCTTTCATGATTTTATAAGAATGTTAAAAAAAGGAGTAACCTCAGCTCCACCATTTATCGAGTCACAGAGTCATTATATATACAGCACAGAAACAGACTCTTTGGTCCAACTTGCTCATGCTGACTAGATATCGTAAATCAATCTAACCCCATTTGTCAACATTTGGCCCATATCTATCTAAATCCTTCCTATTCATATACCCATCCAGATGCCCTTGAAATGTTGCAATTGTACCAGCCTCCACCACTTCCTCTGGCAGCTCATTCCGTACAAACATACCCTCTGCATGAAAATGTTGCTCCTTAGATCTCTTTTAAATCTTTCCCCTCTCACTTTAAACCTATGTCCTCTAGTTTTGGACTCCTTCACCTTGGGAAGAGACCTTGGCTATTTACACTATCCATGCTCCTCATGATTTTATAAGCCTCTATAAGGTCATCCCTCAGCCTCTGATGCTCCAGGGAAAACAGCTCCATCATAAGCAGCCTCTCCCTGTAGCTCAAACCTTCTAGCCTTGGCAACATCCTTGTGAATTTTTTCTGAACCCTTTCAAGTTTCGCATTCAATTAAATTCAATTAAACTCAATTAAATTGTGGCTAATCTTCAATCTTCATCCCACTTCCCTGCCCACTATCTAAATATTTTGAGTTCTTTAAATGTCCAAAAATCCAATCATTCTAATCTTGAACATACTCAGTGACTGAGCATCTACAGCTACCTGGGATAGAGAATTCCAAAGATTCAAAAATCTCTGGATGAAGAATTTTTGTCATCATCTCAGTCCAAACCAACTACTCGTATCCCAAGCTATGGCCAACATTTATTAGGTTCCCCAAGCAGGAAAGCAGCCTTTCAGCATTTAACCTGCCAAGTCTTCTCAGAATTTGATACGTTTCAATGTGATCATCTCTTATTCTTCTAAATTCTAAAGAATATGAGACCATTTTATTCAATCTCACCCTATGGGACACCCTTCTCAACCCCAGAATCAATCTAGTGAAACTACGTGAATAGTTATGTCAAATGAAGCCTGTTACCATTCACTCACAAAAATGTAGATCTTTGCATCTGTCCATTCTTTTCTCCATTTCAAAGCACACACATTTTCTCTCTCCATTCTGGTATTCTTACTTATTCTCCTAAACAAACAATTTAATTTAGGGATTCAGTAATTTGACAGATCCATGACAGGATCGGAGGAACATCCCATTCAGCGTGCTCTGCCATTTACAATGACTGTGATCAACACTTCAATGCTTCTTACCCACATTATCCCCATAAGTACTTATACAATTGACATTCATTGATAATCTCTATTTTAAATATATTTAAAGTCTCAGCTTCCACAGCCCTCTGAGGGTAGAGAATCCCAAAGATTCACAGCTCTCTGAGTGAAAGGAAATCCTCCTCAACTTGCCCTAAATGGTATCCTGTTTATTTTTAAACTGTGACCCGGTTGTGAATTCCCCAACCAGGGGAAACATCTTACCCGCACCTACCCTCTCTTTCCCTTTAAGTAATTTATACGTTTTAATAAGATCTCCTTGCATTCTTCGAAATACTGGAGAAATGTTTTAAACAGAGTGCTGCGGAGAAAGTGATGGGTGTGGGTATAGTTACAACATTTAAAAGACATTTCGATAAGTTCATGAACAGGAAAGATTTGGAGGTATATGGGCCAAGCACAGGCAGGTGGGACTAGTTTAGTTTAGGAACATGGTCGGTGTGGACTAGTTGGACTGAAGGGTCTGTTTCCATGCTGTATGACTCTATAATACAGACCAAGTTTGCCCCGTCTCTCTTCATAAGACAGTCCTACCAAACCAGGAACAAGTCTTGTGTAGCTCCCTCGATGGTAATAATATCTTACCTGAGGTTAAGCATTGTCCAAGATGTCATTCCTCATCATTAAGCCCAGTTGGTGATAATCAGATCATTGCACTGTTTAAGAATGCCTTGATCAAAGTTGGAGAAAGTAAGGACTGCAGATGCTGGAGACCAGAGTTGAAAAATGTGATGCTGGAAAAACACAGCAGGCCAGGCAGCATCCGAGGAGGAGGAGAATTGACGTTTCGGGCATAAGCCCTTCTTCAGGAATGACAAAATTGGCCGAGGTTGGCTTTTTATCTAATGGTAAAAGAACAGAACCATGTTTCTGGCTGCTTTATTTTTCCTATCAGTGTATAAATGCATTAGACATTTTATTATTTTGTTCGGAACATAACCAATAATCAGGGTGGTATGCAAATTCACCACCAAGTTGTTGATTCTATACACACATTCCTCAAGGAAGCAATATTAAATATGTCCAAAATCAAGTTGTAAGTTTGCTCCCCGCAGACCTATCGCCTCACTTCCTGGTACACTGACATACAGACGGGCAAAGGAACAGTAACACAAACTGAAACACTTAGTAGAAGACTCAAGTTGCTCCATCCACTCCACCCAGGAATTCCTTAACATCATTAAAGACACCAAGGTAGAGGACGATGAGACCATCGTTCCCATTGATGTGATAGTCCTATTCACATCAATAAACATTACCCTAGCCAAAGAAACACTGGCCTCACAACTAGACAAACCAAGGGCACGAATACCAATTCCATCAGCAAGGACAGTATCCTCAAACCTGTGCCTCACAACCCACTTCATCTTCAATGACAAGATCTACAAACAAATCAACAGGACACCCATTGGATCATCAATATCAGGACTCTTAGCAGAAGCAGTTATGCAGAAGTTAGAACAAAATGCCCTTCTCATCATCCAGTCCAAGCTTTGGGTCCACTATATGGATGACACCTTTGTCATCACGAAATTCAACAAATTAAAAGAAACCTACAAATACATAAACAACATCCTTAGTGGCATAAAGTTTACCAAAGAAGAATAGAACAACAACAGACTCCCCTTCCTAGATGTCACAGTAAAACATAAAGCCAATGGAGAGCTACAGACCAACAGCTACAGGAAAGCCACACACACTGACCAGATTCTCAACTACAGGAGCAATCATCCCAACACCCGCAGGTGGAGCTGCATCAGGACATTACTTAAACGAGCCACGACACATTGCAGCACCCAGGAACTATGAGAAGTCGAGGAAAAACATGTATACAACGTATTCAGGAACAACGGGTACCCGATAAGCACAGTCCGCCAATTCCTGCACAACAGACCAAAACAGGATGACACAATACACCCAGAGACTCTCGCCACCCTGCCATACAAAGACATCTCTGAGATGATGACCAGACTACTCCAGGCCCTAGGCACCATGGTAGCCCACAAACCTACCACCACACTGAAACAGCTCCTGATGAATTTAAAGGATCCTGTACCAGCAAACAGCAGAACAATCGTCATTTACGAAATACCTTGCAAGGACAGTATGGATGTGTGAAGAGGGCCACCAGTTTGACTGGGACAATACATCCATCAGGCTAAACAAAGACATGCATGAGAATTCCTAGAGGCATGGCATTCAAACCAGAACTCCATTAACAAACATATCGATTTGGACCCCATCTACCAACCTCTCAGAAACAGAACCGGAAATGATATCACACAGTGCTTCACTGGAAGCTCACTGATGATGTTACTGAGCATGGTGACGAAACGCCTGAGAACAAATCTACCAGCTCAGAGAGCAAACTTACAACCTGATCCACAACCTGAGCTCTAAATCTTCTCCACAATCACAAATGTAAAAAATCCTCACAATTGACCTGACCTAATACTATCACAGTTAGCAGGTTTGGCAGTTAATCATCAAGGAGTATTTTTGTCAAATTATCACCACATTGAACTTGCTGGCCTGGCTGACATCAGTTCAGATATTTTGGTTTGAATCTTGGGTTCCTGGAGTGGTGAGTTTGGAGACAGGAAGGCAACTAAGTTAGGAAGAGTGGTGACAAATCATTCCTGCTGCCTTTCCTGTCTCCACCAGAATCAAGTCCAAGATGGGAAGGTGCACATTGGGTCTTCTGACCTCACCACCAGTTGAGGACTTAATTAAGGACGGTTGAAGGGCATTGATCTGCTATTGCTGAGACTAACCCGAGAGCTAGCGGCATGTACGACAGGTCAACCCACACAGACAGCCTATCAGCTGCAGCTTCTCATGCCTGATCCAAGGATTGGACTTAAGGCAGAGTGTGTGTCCATTGAGACCTAACCATTTCTGATCCCCATGACCCCTTTCCCAACCTCCAGTATCCGCCTCCTTCCCTAACAAACCACTTACTTCACTCCTTGGCCCTCTGAGATCCTAGGTGTCCTTCTGGCAGTAGCTATGACTCATCTGATTGGCCAACAGCTCTCACTGGGCATGAGTTTCACCCCCAGGGTCCTAATTCCAGTCGAAGGTCTGCTGGCAGCCTCTTCAATGCCTGATTGTCTTTAGATTTGGTGGGGTCTTGCCTTAAGGAGTGAGTATGGGATTCTCACTGGCTCTCCAGCGATTGATGATACTGTCTCCTTCTCCACATGATTCCACTCATCAGGTGGGTGTAGAATCTGGCCTCATCTGGTCTGGTCTGTATCAAAACAGATGACAACTTTTCAATTAATGTACATTCTGACTACATGCTTATAGTCCATTTCTGATCTTTAATGTGATTCAACTAAGTTGAGCTGCTGCAATCGGGATTGAAGGATTTTTACCCTGTGTTTGTGGATGGTATTCCACCATTTTATTTTGTTTTTCTATGAACATGTGCCAGCTTTTCTTTCCTTATTCTTTCATGGGATGTGGGCCTTGCTGACAATGTCAGCATTTGTTGCCATTTCCGGACTGCGCTCGGTTCACTCAATTGTTTCAGAGCACTGTCAAGAGTCACACGTGTGCCAGACTAGATCAGGGCCAGACCCCACCTTTATCTGAAGCTCCCATTACTCCCAACCCCAGTCCTGAAGGAGGGTTACACCTGAAACATTGACCTCTCCATGTCCTTGTGCTGCCTGGCTTGCTATGTTCTTCCAGCCTCCTGCTTGTAGACCAAATAAAGATGGCAGATCTTTTTCCAGTGAATCAAATGGTTTTTCCAATAATTGCTGATCATTTCATGGTCATCACGACTGAGACTATCCTTAAATTTCAGATTTATTAGTTGAATTTAAATTCCACCCATTGCCATGTTCCCAGAACATAGCCCTCTGCCCATGTGCTGCAGTTCAATGATAGTACAAGCACGTCATTTAATGTCACAACCCACTGAGGCTAAAAGACTCATTTTGGACCCTTTATTTAAGGAAAGATATATTGAGGAACCTTGATTATCTGGCATTCGATTATGTGAATTTCGGATTATCCAGCAAGATCGCAAGGTCCCAATGCTCGGCTAAACGCTTATCCGGCATTTGATTATCCGGAATTTGATTAACCAATTGAAATACTCCCCGCCCGTGTCCTTCAGATAATTGAGGTTCATCTGTACTGGCAGTGAAATCAGTTCAGAGAAGGCACACTAGGATGACACCAGGTATGAAGGGAATGGTCTTATGAGGAGAGGTTGAGCAGGTTGGGCCTGTACTTGTTGCAATACAGAAGAATGAGGTGACCTTATTGAAATCTCTACAATTCTTATTGGACTTAGCAGGATAACTGCAGAATGGGTGGTTCCCCTTGGAGGAAAGTCTAGGACATAATCTCCGAACAAGCAGTCACAAATGTAAGACAGAGATGAGGAGAAGTTTCTTCTCTCAGAGCAGAGTAAATCCATAGAAATCTCTACCATAAAGAGGGCGGTTGGGACCAGGTCAGTATGTTTGAGACAGATTTTTTTATAAGGTGAGGGAATCAAGGGTTATGGGGAAAAGGCAGGACAGTGGAGTTGAGGATTATCAGACCAGTCACGATTTCATTGAATGACAGGGCAGACTTTGTGGGTTGAATGACCTATTCCTGCTGTTTAATCTTATAGCTGTACCGAAATGACTCATTTAGTTTTACTCCCTGTTTTCCATTAATCAATGCATAAGCAATGACAGTATATTACCACAAATCCCTGAGCTTTTATTTGGTGTAACAATGTCTTGCACCACACCGTAGCGAATGGTTTCTGAAAAACCAGACACGCCACATTCACTGATTCCCATAAATCCACTCTGTTAGTAAGCTCTAGAAACGCCTATAGATTGCTAAATACCATTTCCTTTCATAAAACCCCAGTGATTCCACTATTCGGGATATCCCAAAGTGCGTTACTATTTCCTAAAAACTGTTTGAGGATTTCCAAAACCATAAAAGGATGGAGGTGCTGTTGAGTTAAACTTTAGGAATGTACAGTAGTCACTGTTAGTAATGTAGGAAACATGGCAGCTAACTTACCTGCACAAAGATCCCAAACAAAGTGTGATCCGAGATGTATAAAATATTATTCTCATTTGGGATTTGGACTTTAAAATAGAGGCAGATAGATGTGTGTCAGTTCTGTGAAGATATCTTCTTAAACAGATCAGAAAGTCATTTGAAACTGAAACGAGATGCATCAATTCCAACAAAGAATGGGATTACAGTAAAGTGCCAGAGAGCTCTAGTGAAGTGTTAATGAATGCAATGTGTAGAGTGTTGGGTTTACAACAGACCAGAAATCTATTAGGTTTGATTTTACTTCAGTACAGAAATTAGAACAGTTTCTCCTAGCAAGAAAATCAAGATTTTAGTTCAGGAGAAGCACTCACCTTAGTGTTTGAGTTTGTGGAGCTTCTGAGTCAGGAGAATTTAGATAGAAATCTCCAGTTGTCAGGACTGAAAAAGTTTAGGCCATCAGAATTTTGAAAAATCTTTGGCAGCCTTCTTGGAAAAGAATCTTAATAATGTCTCTTCGGTCGAAGAAAAAGAAATGAATATCAGTTTAGTGAAACCTTAACAGTTTGTGATAGGAGTGAAATTTCTCCAGAATTGATTATCTTTATAAGGAATAGATTGTAAATTTGTTTTGCTGTTCACGTCAAAACCTTCTGAACTGTGTTAGATATAGGGGTTTATTTTCTTTTGCATGAATGTATGTTCTATTGTTCAAGAACATCTGCAGCTTTGTGTGAATATAAATTTCAGTTCCCCTGAACTGAAAACTTATTTCTCCTGCTAGGAGAAAATTGTTCTCCCTTCTGAGGTTAACTCCTGATTGTTTGACTGAAGTCAAAAAGCCAAACTAATGTCTTCCAGTCTGTTGTAAACTCAGTGCTACATACATTCCATTCAGTTACACCACAGACATCCTGCCAGACACCTGATTGAAGTCACTTGTCTTTTTAGAAACAATGTGTTTAGCTCACTGTTCCAAATAACCAATCAAATTCCACAAGCCTCAATTTAATCCCACTCACCTCCTCAAACCCTGTCCACGATCTACAAGGCACAAGTCATGAGTGTGATAATCCCCACTTGCCTGGATGAGTATAGCTCCAACAACACTCACGAGGCTTGATACTATTCAGGACAAATCAGTCCACTTGATTAGCATCACAAACATTCATTCCCTCTACCACTGACACTCAGTAGCAGTGTGTGCACCATCTACAAGACGCAGAACAGAAAATCACCAAGGCACCTTAGACAGCATCTTCCAAACCCACGTCCACTTCCATCAAGAAGGAGAAGGGGCAGCATGTACAGAGGCATCTGCAAGTTAGCTTCAAGCCCTTCACCATCCAGACTTGTAAGTATATCATTATTCCTGCACTGTCGCTGGTTCAAAGTTCAGGAATTCCTTCCCTAACAGCATTGTGGGTGTGCCGACAGCACAGGGACTACAGTAGCTTAAGAAGGCAGCTCACCACCACACTTTCAAGGGCAACCAGGGACAAGTAATAAATGTTGGCTCAGCCAGCATCACCCTCATATGTATATGAATGAAATAAAATCTAAAACAAAAAATCTGACTGTATATTCATTATCAATTACTGTTAGTAGGCGCTTACTGTGTACAAACTGACTGTCAGGTTTCGATTATCAATCGGGAACCATACTTTAGAATTACTTCATTGGCTGTAGACCATTTTGGGGTGACCTGACAGCATAATTGAAGCTTTCTTTTTAAATACGGGTCTTTCTTTTAGTGAACAAGCCTTGATGTACAACGTTCAAATTCAGATACCATCACCAGAGTACAAGGACTGCTCAGCAACTAATCAAATGTTGTCACACAGACACACACACACACACGCAGACACACACATGCACACAGACACACACACTCACATACTCACACTCGCCAGACAAGAGCATAACGAAATAAGAAACAGGAGCAGGATTGGACCATACATACAGACTATTCAATGCAATCTTGGCTGATCTTCATCTTCAACTTCAGCTTTCTCACTTTCCTGAGGGACTAGTGATGGAGCATTCACAACTCTTTGGGGTAGAGAATTCCAAATATTAGCCATCCTGTGAATGAAGACATTTCTCTCTCAGCCATGAATGTCTGCCTCTTTTTCCTCAACGTGCTCTCCATGTTCTAATTTCCCCATCCAGAGTAAGCAATCTGTCACTGTTGAGTCCCTTACAGAATCTTGTTTGTTTCAATGAGATCACACACTCTCACACACAGACACATATGCACACGCACACACAAACCTACACACATTCTCACACTCACACACACATACAGACGCACACACACACACACACAGATGCTGTCTTTTGGATTGCATGCTAAACTGAGACCTTGCTTTCATTTTCAGGTAGATATAAATGATTCCATGATACCGTTCTGAAGAAGAGTGGAGGACATTTACCCCATTGCCAATTAGGGGATCTTGCTGTACACAAGTTGGCTGCCATTAATGGTTATCAGAGATTTGCAGGAATGTAGAGTTGAGGTTAAAGCCCGATCAGCCAAGACCTTATTGAATGGTGGAGTAGGCTCAAAGGGCTGATTGGTCTTCCCTTGTTCTTTGTTTGTATCATTTCCTACTTGACAGCAGTGAATGCACTTCAAAGGTACCGCCTTGGCTGAGCTTTTAGTGGCTGTGAAAGGTGATATATAAATGCAAGTATATCTTTTAGGAGGTCATGTCAATCGCTCCCTTTGGGTGGATGTAAGTGCACCCATAGAAAAACGAAAGAGGTTTTCTCAAGAGTCCTGGGCCATTGTTTATCCCTCAACCACCATCTGCCTAAAAATAGAAGTGCTTGTGTTTGTGGGAGCTTGCTATGCAGGCACTGGTTGCTGTGTTATGTAAACATTGGTCGCTGTGCTTTGCAAGTGCTTCAGCAGCTGTAAAACACTTTGGGCCCTTCTTTTGAAAGAGCTATATAAATGCAAAGTCTTTCATTATTTCATTAAAGCGGCCGTACATTGCTTCTCTCAGTGGCTGAGGTGGAATGTGTTACCATGGCGCTAAGACCCTGAGGCCAAGCTGTGAAACTGCTTCTCAATATCTGTCTTGTTAATATTTGGGACTGACTTGGCGGTTTTCCTTTAACCTAAGGATAGTTTCTGTTAGAATGGTCTCTGCACAAAAACACCTGGAGGAGTCTTTGCAATTAAGGTGACAATATTTCCTGATTGCTTGCTATCTCAGCTGGGCGAGCACACGCAAATCATTCGACTTCCCTCAGATCACATTTCTGCCTCTTGGCCCACCAACAGCTTACAAATATTTTGGGCCTTTAATAGTGTAAACTATCCCAAGATGCATTGTGAGAGAAGGTGGAGGAGGATGGTGTGTGCGAATGGATGCTGTTTGTCTCTGTGGAATTATCTAGTGCCGACAACATGGCCTCTTGGTCCAGTCTGTCCACACCAGACCACTGAGGTGAGGTCGTGATTTCATTAAATACAGGCACTCTAGGCTGGCAGTTATTGTCCATCACTCCTGGCCCTGGAAAAGATGGTGGTGAGCAATGTTCACGTTAAATGTTTCCTGCAGACCTCTGAGATTGATCCCAGCGTGCATTGCATTCCCATGCAGTCGAGAGGGAATATTGATGTCGGACTGTCTTCTTAAACAGGGCGGCACGATGGCACAGTGGTTAGCACTGCTGCCTCACAGCGCCAGAGACCCGGGTTCAATTCCCGCCTCAGGCGACTAACTGTGTGGAGTTTGCACGTTCTCCACGTGTCTGCGTGGGTTTCCTGCGGGTGCTCCGGTTTCCTCCCACAGTCCAAAGACGTGCAGGGTCAGGTGAATTGGCCATACTAAATTGCCTGTAGTGTTAGGTAAGGGGCAAAATGTAGGGGTAGGGGTGGGTTTCGCTTCGGCGGGTCGGTGTGGACTTGTTGGGCCGAAGGGCCTGTTTCCACACTGTAATCTAATCTAATCTAATCTTTAAACCATTTTAGTCTGTGGCTTTTCCTTTTCCCATATCGGAAGGATGTTGTGAAACTTGAAACGGTTCAGAAAAGATTCACAAAGATGTTGTCAGGTTTGGAGGGTTTGAACAATTGGGAGAGGCTGAATAGGCTGGGGCTGTTTTCCTTGAGGCATCGGAAGGTGAGGGGTGACATTATAGAAGTTTATAAAATCATGAGGGGCACGGGTAGTGTAAGTAGACGTGGTCTTTTTCCTGAGGTGGGGGAGTCCAGAACTAGAGGGCATAGGTTTACGGTGAGAGGAGGAATATATGAAAGGGACCTAAGGGGCAATGTTTTCATCAGAGGGTGGTACGTGTATGGAATGAGCTGCCAGAAGAAGTGGTGAAGGCTGGCACAATTGCAGCATTTAAAAGGCACCTGGATGGGTATATGAATAGGAAGGGTTTAGAGAGATATGGGCCAAGTGCTGGCAAATGGGACTGGATTAGGTTGGGATATCTGGTCGGCATGGATGAGTTGGTCCAAAGAGTCTGTTTCTGTGCTGTATGACTCTATGACTTGACCTCCGGGAAATGCTGATTTTCTGCAAGGATTTGCATAGTAAAATTCATCATTTAAAACATGCATATTACTCAGAGCTTGGAGGGTGAGTACTTTTTTTTTACATATTCTGGCACTTAGAAATCTGGCAGAACTACAGGCTACCTGTCAGATGTTTAAAAAACTCAAATAGTTATGCTTTCAGCTGTATGGAAGGAGAACAAATATTAGAATAAATAGCAGAATTTGAGATCATGCCAGTAATTAAGGAAGCAAAAGATTCCTTAGGTCAAATGGTTAGGAAACAGTTTAGTAACATCAGTGTCACTATCATTATTAATACATAGAGTGTGGGAGTTCAGTTTCCCTTCATCATAGTGAATCCACCTTGTTGCATCTTATACAGTCATAGAGACATAGAGTCCTACAGCACAGAGACAGGGCCTTTAGCCCAAACTGATCCATGCTGACCAAAATGTCCATCTACACTAACCTGATTTCCTTGCACTTGGCCCATATCCATCTAAACTTTTCCTGTCCATGTATTTGTCCTAATGCCTTTAAATGTTGTTAATGTACCTGCCTCAATCACTTCCGCTGGCAGCTCCTTCCATTGGGTACCACCCACTATGTAAAAAAGTTGCCCCTCAGGTTCCCTTTTATTCTTACCTCTCTCACCTTAAACTGATGCCCTCTAGTCCTTGAATCCCCAGCCCTGGAAAAAAGACTGAGTGCATTCACCCGATCCATGCCTCTCATGATCTTATTCACCTCAATAAGATCCCCTCTCAGTCTCCTACACTCTAAAGAAAAAAGTCCTAACTTATTCAAACTCTCCCTATAACTCAAACCATTGAGTCCTGGCAAAATCCTTGTAAATTTTTTCTGCATTCTTTCCAGTTTAAGAACATCCTTCCTATAGCAAAGTGACAAAACTAAACACAATACTTCATGTGCTGCCTCACCAGCGTCCTGTACAATGACAACATAACTTCCCAACTTCTATACTCAGTGCCCTGACAGATGAATGCCAGTGTGCCAAAAGTCTTCTTCACTACCCTGTGACTCCACTTTCAGAGAACTGTATACCTGAACTCCAAGGTCCCTCTGTTCTACTATAAACCTTAAGGGCCTACCATTCATCATGAAACTCCTACCTTGATTTGGTTTCCCAAAATGCAAGACCTCACACTTATCTATATTAAACTTATCCATTTTCCATTTCTCGTCCTACTTCCCAGCTGGTCAAGGTTTTGCTGCAGTTTCTGATAACCTTCCTCACGCTACTGCCTATTTTAGAGCCATCTGCAAACTTATTAATCATGCCTTGTACATTCTCATCCAAATCATTGATATAAATAACAAAACATAATGGACCCAGCACCGAATCCTGAGGCACTCCACTAGTCACAGGCCTCCAGTCCAACAAGCATCCTTCCATTACTACTGTCTACTTCCTACCATTAAGACAATTGTGTATCCAATTTGTCAGCTCCCTTCGGTTCCAAGCAATCTAACCTTCTAGAATAGCTTACTATGCACCACCTTATTAAAGGCCTTACTGAAATCCATATAGACTTCGTCTACCGCTCTGCCCTTGTCAACATTCCTGGACATTTTATCAAAGAACTCGAACAAATTTGTCTCCCATGCACAAACTCATGCTGACTATTCCTAATCAAACCCTGTCTTTCCAAGTGTATGTATATCTTATCTCTTCGAATCTTCTCAAGTAACTTATCTACCACGGATGTTAGGCTTACTGGTCTATAGTTCCCAGGTTTTTCTTTGCAGCCCTTCTTGAATAATAGCACAACATTCACCACCCTCCAGTCCTCCAAGACCTCACCTGTGACTAATGATAATGCAAAAATATCAGCCCTGCAATTTCTTCTCTAGCCTCTTGCCATATTCTTGTATATATCTGGTCAGGACCAAGAGATTTATTCACCTTCATACATTCTAACTTATCCAACACCTGCTCTAATGTGATATGAACTATCCCCAAGATATGACTACTAACTGCCCCAAGTTCCCAAGTCTTCATGTCTTCCTCCACGGTGAGCACAGAAGTGAAATATTTGTTGAGGACTCCGACCATCTCCTATGGTTCAAAACCACGTTGGTCCTTGAGGGGTCCTGTTCCATCTCTAGTTATTCTTTTTCCTTTAATATAAAGAACCTCTTTGGATTCATCCTAATCTTCTCAGCCAAGACTATCTCATACCCCCTTTTCACGCTCCTGATTTCTTTCTTCAGTAAATTCCTGTATCGTCCTATATACCTCCAGGGATTCCCTTGATTCCAGCTGCCTGTACCTGAGCCATACCTCCTTCGTTTTCTGGTCAAAGTCTCAATATATTCCCAATTCCTTCGCCTTCGCCGCATCTGCTCCCAGGAGGACCAATTCCAATACCGAACAACCCAGATGGCCTCCTTCTTCAAAGACCGCAATTTCCCCTCAGACGTGGTTGACGATGCTCTCCACCACATCTCCTCCACTTCC